>NC_083716.1:151992887-152297262 GCF_028564815.1 Eubalaena glacialis | reverse complement strand
CTCAATCTTACGCATTTCTATAAAAAGTAGAAAATGCTAGCTGTGTTTATTAAAATATAAAACCCATTTCCCTAACTAGTTTAAAGTAAAACAGAGAAAGAGACCAAAAGAAATCTTTCTGTTGTTTTTTTCTAGTTTAATTTGAAACTGAGCCAGTTTGAAATAAGTACGGATAAATTCATTATTGCACTTTATATACTCCTCCAAATGATTAATTATTGCTACCACATGTCCCTTTCAGAGGTAAATGTTCTCCGGTAAGAGAACAAAGACATGACTTGGTAAGCACACATTGATGATATAGTTGAAATTTCAAAATATTACCTTCTTGCTATATTGAGATATTGTACATATATATGTTTTATGTTATACATATAGTAAGAATATGCATTTTGTCACAGAGATTCCTAAATGTTATGGAAAAAAAGAAAGAAGATTTAAAATAGTGACTGTCCACAAATCATGGCCAGATTCCCTCTGTTAGCTGTTGGATTACTGGTGCGTTGACTGCCTTGCCTGTGGGATGTATTTGAGTCCTGTAAGTAATGACTGGGAGTGAAATCTCAGGGGGACTGCATGGGCTGTATCTGAACTCTCCAGATAATGACTGTGCAGCCAACACACTCAGTTCTTAAGGAGAGTTTTCAGGTCCTTGGAGAGCTAGGCTTCTGCTCTGTGCTAGCCTAGCTGGCTTGGAGAACTGCCAGTGGCCGTGACTGGAGTAACCTCTTAGAATAGAGGACTGCAACTTTGGAGTTCTTTGGATGGTTGTAAATTACAGAGAGCTAAAGAAATTCTCTAGGGATTCGTGTTTTGTTGAAAGGATGGTAGCAGCACATGCCCCCATACATACCCTAAAAAAAAAAAAAAAGAGAGAAAATGTAGCATAGAAGTTGATTTTTAAAAATTAATTTAGGTTACAGAAAAGTAAATTGGGATTTGTCGTACATGATACTAAGTACAGTAAACTATGTATGAATAAAGACATTTCCTTACGTTATATTCATTTGTTTAGTCTGATCACTATGTCCACAATTTCCCATTTGCCTACTCCTTGTTATTCCATATTGAAGAGTTTGAGAAGCAGATTCCTTAAAATACTTGAAAGAAATTTCAACATAAATATGCAAAGATTAAATGGCATTGTTATTTTCCGGAAGTGGAAATCTTTGGCATAATGTATTCTCAAGCAACCTTTCTTGCTTTGTTAAATGATTTACTTTTCAGAGCTAGGGCAAGAGATTATTCTTTCATTATGGTTCAATAAGAAAATCTTCCTCTCAACATTTATAAACAACCAAATACATAGATTTATGAATAACAATGAGCCTTATTTTATATTTAATATTGGAACTATACTTTGAGATATATTTGTCTCCTAATCTACATTGTTTTTTTCACATCTCTAACAAATAACTTTCTTATAAGGAAGGCCTATTTAAATAGGCTATCTTTTAGGTAAGGTCTATTATTTATTCCTTCAAAACAAACTTCTGCCCTCTACGACATGTACCTCTATTTTTTAACAACTCAGTAGAGGTATAAATTACAAACCACAAAATATGACAATTGCTAGACAAGTTGTTTTGGTAAATTAATAGAATTGTGCAGTTTTAGAACATTTTCATAACTTAAAAATGTTTCCTCATACCCATTTGTGGTTCATCTCATCTCATACTCCTATCCTTAGGAAACCAGTGGTCTGCTTTTAGCCTCTACAAATTTGCCTTTGCTAGATATTTCATATAAATGATATAGTACAATAACTAGTCTTCTGTGTATGGTTTCTTTCACTTAGCATGATACTCTTCAGGTCCATTCATGTTGTAGCATTGTGGTAGACAGAATAATTGCCTCACAAAGATGTCCATATCCTAATCCCCAGAACCTGTGGTTATTTTATATTATATGGAAAAGGAGAGTTAAGGTAGCAGGTGGAATTAAGTTTACTGATCAACTATCCTTAAAACAAAGAGATTATCCTGGATTATCTAATGTCTCCAAGGTTAATCACAAGAGTCAGAGTGATGAGATGTGAAAAAGATTTCACTGGCCATGGCTGGCTTTGAATATGGAAAGGGATCACAAGGCAAGGGACGTGAGGCATCTCTAGATGCTGGAAGAGGCAAGAAAACAGATTCTCCCCTAAGAGCCTTCAGAAAGTAATGTCAATACTGTGAATTTTAACCCAGTGAGACCCATTTCAGATTTCTCACCTCCGTAAACTGTAAGATAGTAAATTTCTGTTGTTTTAAGCCACTAAATTTGCAGTAAAGTGTTACATCATGAACAGAAAAGTAATATTAGCATGTATCAGTATTTTGCTCCTTTTTAAAAATTTTTATTTTTATTACTGTGGTAAGCAAACAAAACATGAGATCTACCTTTTTAACAGATTTTAAGTGTAGAATATAATTTTAACTATAGTTAGAGTGTTGTCTAGCAGATTTCTAGAGGTTAATCTTCTTGTATAACTAAAACTTTATACCCATAGATTAGCAACGCTCCATTTGTCCCTACCCCCAGCGTCTGGCAGCCACCATTCTGCTCTTTGCTTCTATGAGTTTGACTGCATTAAATACTTCATATAAGTGGCATCTTGCAGTATTTGTCCTTCTGTGACTGGCTTAACTCACCTAGCATGATGTCCTCAAGATTTCATCCATGTTGTCACATATTGCAGGATTTCCTTCTTCTCTAAGACAGAAAAAAATATTCCATTGTGTGTGGATACAACATTTTCTTCATTCATTCATCCAATGATGGACACTTAGGTTGCTTCCATGTTTTGGTTGTGAATAGGGCTGCAAGGAACACGAGAATCCTAATATCTCTTTGAAATTATAATTTCAGTACTTTTGGATGAATACCTATAAGTGCAATTGCTGAGCCATATTGTAAGTTCTATTTTTCATTTTGGGAGGAACTTCCATATTATTTTCCATAACATTTGCATCATTTGGCATGCCCAAAACAGTGTGCGAGTGTTCTGATTTCTTCACATCTTCACCAACACTTTCCTTTTGGGACAATAGGCACCCTAAGAGGTATGAGATGATATCTCATTGTGGTTTCCATTTGCATTTCCTTGATGATTACTGACGTGAGCATCTTTTATGTATCTGTTGGCCTTTATATGTCTTCTCTGGAGAAATGTTACAGTTTAATCGCCAATAGTGGTATGTTGCTAATATAGACCATGTTTTGTAATTTTTATCACTTGAGTATTTGGATTGTTCACAGTTTTAGTTTTAAGCTATTATTATTAGCTTCTATGAATATTTGTGTACATGTCTTTATGTGGACATATTTTTTGGTTTCTCTTGGTTTGACACCTAGGATTGATTTTGGGTCATACAGCAAGATTATGTTTAACTAAAAAGTTAAAAAGAAATTGTCCAACTGTTTTCCACAGGGTTGAGGCCATTTTATATTCCCATCAGCAATACGTGAGGATCAGTGTGTCTCCACATCCTCACTAACACTTGATATTTTTCTGTCTTTTTTTATTACAGTCATTAGAGTGAGTATGTAGTGGAATCTCATTGTGCTTTTTTTTTTTATTGTAGTCAAATACACAAAACATAACATATACCATTTAAACCATTTTCAAGTGTTCAGTTCAGTGCTATTAAATACATTCACATTGTTGTGCAACCGTCATATCTCTTTATCTTGTAAAACTGAAACTCTATATCCATTAAACAATGACTCCTCATTCTTTTTTTCTCCTCAGCCCCTAGAAACCACCATTATACTTTCAGTCTTTATGATTTTGACTACTCTAAGTACCTTATCTAAGTAGAATTATACAGTATTGGTCTTTTTATGGCTAGCTTATTTCACTTAGCATAATGTCCTCAATCTTCATACATGCTGTAGCATATTGCAGAATTACTTTACTTTTTAAGGTTGAATAATATTCCATTGTGTGTATGTACCATATTTTGTTTTTCCATTCATCAGTTGATAGATACTTGAATTGCTTACACTTTTTGGCTATTGTTAATAATGCTGCTAATCACATGGGTGTAAAAACATCTCTTTGGGGTCCTGCTTTCAATTATTTTGAGTATATGCCCAGAAGTGAAATGGCTGGATAACATGGTAATTCTATTTTTAATTCTTTGAGAAGCTGTCATATTATTTTGCACAGTAGCTGTACCATTTTACATCCCCACCAATAGTGAGCAGGGTTCTAATTTCTCCATATCCTCACCCACACTTTTGTTTTGTTTTGTTTTAATAATAGTCATCCTAATGGGTGTGAGGTGGTATTTCATTGTAGTTTTGATTTCCATTTCCCTAATGATTAGTGATGTTGAGCATTTTTCATGTGCTTGTTGGTCATTTATATATCTTGTTTAGATAAATGACTATTCAAGACCTTTGCCATTTTTGCTTGTTTATTTGTTGTTGTTGAGTTTTAGGAGTTCTTTATATATTCTGGATATTAGTCCCTTATCAGATATACGATTTCTAAATTTTTTCTCCCGTTCTGTGGGTTGCCTCTTTATTCTGCTGACAGTGTCTTCTGATGCACAAATTTTTAAAAAATTTATGAAGTCCATTTGGTCTTTTTTAAAAATTTTTTTGCCTGTACCTTGGTGTCAAATACAATAAATCTCTGTGAATTCCAGAGTCATGAAGCTTTGGTCCTATGTTTTATTCTAAGAGTTTTATTGTCTTAAGTCTGACATTTAGGTCCTTGGTCCATTTTGAGTTAATTCTTGTATATGCATTAGATAAGAGTCCAAATTCATTCATTTGCATGTGGATATCCAATTTTCCCAGCACCACTTGTTGAAAAGACTATCCTTTTTCCATTGAATGGTTTTAACACCCCTGTCAAAAATCATTTGACCATATATGTAGGGGTTTATTTGTGGCTTTCTATAATATTCAGTTGCTCTATATATCTGCTTTATGCCAGTACCACTGTTTTGATTACTGTAGTCTTGAAGTAAATTTTGAAATCAAGGAAGCATGAGTCTTTCAGTTATATTCTTTTTTTCAAGATTATTTTGGTTATTCAGTTCCCATTGAGATTCCATATGAATTTTTGGACGGGTTTTTCTATTTCTGCAAAAAAAACCCTTTGGTGTTTTGAAAGACATTTCATTGAATTTGTAGTTTGCTTTGGATAGTATGAACGTTTTAACAATATTGTCTTCTAATCCATAAACATGCTTTGTTTTTCCATTTATTTATGTCTTCTTTAATTTCTTTCAGCAAAATTTTGTTATTTTTATTTTACAACTTTCACCTCTTTGGTTAAGTTAATTCCTAAGTATTTTATTCTTTTTGATTCTATTCTAAATGGGATTGTTTTTGCAATTTGCTTTCCAAATTGTTTATCGTTTTTACGTATAGAAATGCAACAGTTTTTGTGTGTTCACTTTGTATTCTGCTACTTTGCTAAATTCATGTATTAGATCTAACATTTTAAATCAAATTCTTAGGGTTTTCTAAATATAATATCATATCATCTGAAGAGATAATTTTATATTTTCATTTCCAATTGGATTCCTTTTATTTCTTTTTTCTTGCCTAATTTGTCTAGCTAGAATTTCAAGTACCATGCTGAATAGAAGAGGTGGAAGCAAACATCCTTGCCTATTCCTGATCTTAGATGAAAAGCTTTCAGTCTTTCCCCATTGAGTATGATGTTCATCTGTCATTACTGTATAAGTGTTTATGGTTGTTATATCTTCTTGCTGTATTGAAACTTTTATCAATATATAAGGTCTTTCTTTGTCTCATGTAACCTTTTTTGATTTAAAGTCTACTTGTTGAATATTAGTATAGTTACCCCTGCTCTCTTTTAGTTATTATTTGGAGGGAATATCTTCCTCCATCCTTTCATTTTCAATCTTTTTGTGTCTTTTGGTCTCAAAGGAGTCACTTGTAGATAGCATAGAGTCAGATCATGTGATTTTATCCATTCTGCCAATCTCTGTCTTTTGATTGGAGAGCTTAATCCATTTACATTTAAAATAATTATTGAGGGACTTCCCTGGTGGTCCAGTGGTTAAGACACCACGCTCTCAATGCAGGGGGCCTGGGTTCGATCCCTGGTCAGTGAACTAGATCCCACATGCTGCAACTAAGACCCTGCATGCTGCAACTAAGACTTGGTGCAGCCAAATTAATTAATTAATTAATTAATTAAAATAATTATTGATAAGGAAGAACTTCTGTCACTGTGCTATTTGATAAGCCTTATAGCTTTTTCCCCCTCATTCCTTTCATTACTATCTTCTTTTGTGTTTAGTTGAGTTTTCTGTAGTGAAATATTTATATTTCTTTCTCATTTCCTTTGGTATACATTCTATAGCTATTTTCTTTGTGGTTACCATGTAAATTACATTTAATTAACATCCTAAAGTTATAACATTCTAATTTGAATTTATGCCAGCTTAACTTTAGTAATGTACAAACTGAACATAAAACAAACTAAAAGAGCAGCTCCATCCTTACCCCTTTTCATTGCTGATCTCACAAAATTACATATTTATATGATGTGTGCTCCAAAATGTAAACTAATAATTATTTTAAATTCATTAGCCCCTTAAATTGTGTAGAAAACAGGACTTGTACTTAAAAACTAAAATCACAGCAATATTACCTTTTATACTAATAATTGTTTTCTCTTTTTTAAATGTATTAGTTTCTTAAATCACGTAGAAAACAAAAAGTGAGTTAACACTATTGTTGTAATATTAGCTTCCGCAGTTGTCCATGTATTTACCTTTATTGAGATCTTTATTTACCCATATGGAGAGGTAGAATTTATGGCATTTTTGCCCTATGGTAACATAGTTTCAAGCTGTTAAACATCACTGTCATAGTTCATCTTGATAGTGTGTCATGGAGAGATATGCCAGTTGAGTCTATGTTTACCTTCAGATTCCCTCGCATTCTTACCCACCACTGTTCTATTTTAAAAGTGGGCTGAATCCTAAAGACTGCTCTTGTAATAGCTGATTTCTGGCTGAGTATGGGAGGCTTTGGCAGGAGGTTAGAAGGTGGGAAGAAGGAAGATGCCAAGATATTGCACCCCTCTTTCTCTGCTTGGGGGAACAAGGACTCTGTGATTCCATTGCTTCCTTTCTCATGGACAGACTGGCCTGGGTCTGAGCTTCTGTTGGATGACTCTTACTTCTGAGCACTGGTAATATTGCCTAGTTCCATTTTCCCTCCAGCCTTGTAGTGGCCATGTCTTTCTGCTGTTGATTAATGGGTTTTATCAAGGTCATCTGTTCAGTGTTTAAGTTCAGTATAACCAGTTCTCTGCATTACATTGACTTGTTGCAAATTATTGAAGTCATTTTTCTAGTCAGACACAAACTGATAGAGTTTTTAAAAAATCATTATTTTATATCCTACTTGGTATTAAATTATGGGTCTCTATTTCCCCCTACTTAGAAAAAAAAATTCCCGTCCAAGTAGTGATGGATTTTTTTTTTTAATTTATACTTATTTAGACCAAATCTTTTGGTCTGGAGCTGGCTTTTATCCTGTTGGTTATCACAGGAAAAAATTTTCATTTGTATAATATTTATTTTTTCCTTTAATTTAAATACATATTAATACAACAGTACAATTAAAGTCCCCTACCTTTTTGTCATTCTTTCTCTACTTCTTCTCCTTTAACAACTTCACAGGAGTGTTGAGAAAATTCATGATTTAATCTTGGCCAACAATCTAGAGTTGCAAAGATGAACCAGGAAGCTTTTAAATAAGACTGACACTAATTCTACTTCTTGCAGCATGCCTGTGCTTAATATGCTCCACAGTCCCACACAGCTGATTTATTTGGAATCTTTCTGCCTCTTCTCCAGAGGCAATGAAAGAACTCATCACAATCTTGATTATTTTTGCAAGGTTTTAGAAAACACAATATGTGATAAAATGTAATTTAAGCATAATACACCTCTTTCTGGTTAAAACATATTTCTTTCAATCACAGTAAATATTAGACAAAGTAACAGGACTAATCTATTTTTAACAAACCCATACTTTCCCAATATCTATGTTGCTCTTTTAGAAAATGGTATAAAATCAAAGACAGTGCTCTTTTTCTTCCCTGCTATAACTTTTGCAATATTAACAGATGAAATTGCCATCTATGTCCCAAAGGAACTATTAAAAACAGGAAACCTTAAAGTACTCCCCAAAGAAGTTTCCCTTTATTCACCAGTTTGAAATTGTTTTCTTTCCCCATGGTTAAATATTTAATGTGTTGCTGCTATATAAGAATCATCTTTGTGTTAATTATTCTAATTATAGATAATCGTCCATATTTTCCAGCACTAAATGCTACTTTATTTGACCAATTAAAATTTTGGGTTACTCAGCAAAAGACTGTTTATAAGGTTGACTGTTCAACTGTACCATCGTCTCATCTTACAAATCAACTTTTAAATTTGAGGCTATCAGATATCATACCTGAGAATGAGAACATATGAATAGTCTAATCAGTTTTCATTATGCCATTAGGTGTTCAAAAGAAATTGAGAAATGATGTAGTTTGGTTAGAAGTCTTATATTTTGTGTCGCAAGTTCTGTTTAATGGCTTTTGTGAAGTATTGCTTCAATTCTGTTTCCAAAAAGCAATAAAGCAGAAGTTGTTTTTACAAAGCAGATAGGAAATTGATTCACCGGTGCTGGGCATTTTCCAAGTGTAAAGCAGTATTTCCAAACTGTTACATGTGTAATAATGGCTTTGGTGTTTAAGTAAGCATTTCATTAAATGGGTTGGTTTTAGTTCTAAAGCTAGGGCTACCATCACTAAATAATGAAGTGGTCAGAAAGAATCAGTCATGTAATTTTGTGTTAAAAAAAATTCATGTGTGTGTGACTCTACCAACTGAAAAGACAGGCTGAACTGTTATACCTCATCTATTTTTATTTCACAAATTAAGGGTTTATTTAAGTACTTCTCCTTTAGAAACTGTAATAAATGTAATAATGAGTTGTAATATCACTTTCAATTATCCATGAGAAGAAAAATAACATAAATAGTGACATTTTTTCTCATATTTTCAGATTTAACCATATTTACATTTATTAAAATCCCACTCTTTCTCAGAATTGCTCTTAGCATTTATTGATTTCTAAATCAAATAGCACAAAGCAAAAGATTTCTCACTACTTCTTCCCAATTCTCTAAGTGCAATCCACATTTTTCTATCAACTTTGATAAGAAATCACACATTATAATGAATGACTAATATTCCATTATTTTAAAATTTTCATCAACTGTCTTCATACTAAAAGGTATGGCAGTTACCTTTAAACAACTCAGAGGCTTGGATTGGCTTTTCAGAAATTGAGAGGTTATTAGCTGAGACTTTTGACATTAAACTTTACAAACGTAGGAAACAAACAAAAGTTAAATGAAAGAGAGGCGGGCTTACATTAAGAAAATATTATAAATATTTGTTTATAATTTTTATGGGCTGTAAGAGAAAAGCCTTTTCCCCCCTAAATCACAGTTCTAGCTCAATAGAACTATAACAGTGACAAAATAAGCATTGGCACTCAATTCAAATTCTGTTCAAACTTTGTGTAACATGGTTCAGCCTAAAATACAATCAAACCCAGAAGTGTGTTACTATTAGGACTGTCTTGTGTTGCACCAGTATTAATACCAGGTATTTTTTTAGAAACTTGAAGGAGTGCCTGCTCCCAACAGAAGTGGCCTTGCTCTTTTTTAATGGGAATTGCAAGCACCATCTACTTAAATTTGCCACCTTTTCAGTGTATTGCAACTTGCCAAGCTAAGAAGGGAAAGAGGTTCACTTAAGAAGTTCTGTCTCACTCATTTTTGTTGTTGTTGTTGTTGTTTTTTCTAGAGCTCTGGCTTATTTTATTCTTTATTCCTGCTACTCCTCCTCACCCCAACCTGCTCAACCAATAGGTCAGGAAAAATGATTCCAGGGGAATAGATATTGTGAAAGTCAAGGTTAAAAAGGGGCAGTGTATACATTGCTTGTAAAGTCTTACCTCATGCTGGGCTCAATTAAGAGAAAAGCAAATTAAGGTGCAGCAGATGAATAAGCATCTTACCTCAAGCATGAGCTCTTCAGTTGAGTAATAAACCCAGTAAGGTGGCATCCTAGAGCCTAAACAAGCCTTGGCAAACTTTTTAAAAATTCTAATACCTGTTTTCTTATTTGGTTTCAATAAATATAAGCCCCCTTTCCTATTACAATTCCTATTCCTGTTTCCTTCACACAAACTGTTGACAGATATTAGTAATTAGAATTTATAAGTTAGCTGACATTGCATATATTTCTCAAATTAAAGTAGATCAACTATAATTTAGAAGATGTCTTAGCTTATTTTCCACATAGTATGACAGAGATTCATCTGGGTTTTGCTTCCAAAGCTGGGCCAGGAGGATTGCCAATATTGATGTCAACTACCAGCACAGGCTGGGCATCACCAGAGTAAAGGATTGTACGTGCCTGCATGCTTGGGTGGACGCCCTGCCACAAAGGCCTCAAATGTGGCACATTTGGTTTGACTCCAGGCATAGATTCTCCTTCTCTCTGGTAGTGGTAACATCTGCTTATTGGTCCACATTTTCTGAACAGGCTGAGAAATTTTAGTATAATTATCCACCTTTGCCTTAGATTTTTGCGGCCTTTCTTGTACAGCTCTTTATTTTATTTTGGTGTAATTTACCTTCATCTTTCTTTTTCCCATAGAGAATTTATTTACTAATCTGCATAAGTGCATTGGAAAGATAGTCAATGATGGGGCATGAGACTTGAGCTCAAAGAATGATGCAGGAAATTGAAAGTATGTAAGATATTAAGATAAAGCAGATCAATTAGACTGGCCAAATTAATTACTTTAAAGAATATGTCCTTTTTTCCACATAAAATCCTTTTTCTCACAAGTTCAGAGGTATTTTTTTCTTAAGATTATGATTTTAGAATGTGAGCAGTTGGTCATGCAGTAAATGATAAACATCCTTTCTTCATTTCTGTTAAATTCAGATCAACAGCCTTTTGTCTGGCATATACCTCATGACAGATGCTGGTATTATGAAGACAAATTAGCTAAGATCACAACAATGAAGAAGGTAACAGTTTTGCTGGGTGACAATATGTGAATAAATGAATTGTAACCAATTCTTTGTAGGACATGCTGTAAAACAGGTTATTCACAAATGTTATGACAGTGCTTGATCCAATCAAAATAAAAATGAGTTTAAAAATAAGTGCAACAGGGAAGAGGATTCTGGGAAGAGAGCAAAGTAGAAAGTACCAGGAATCTGTCTCCTGATCTAGACAACAATTGCACTGGTAGACATAACTATCTGACATAACTACTTTGGAACTCTGGAGTCTATAGAAGGTTTGCAACTTTCCAAGAAAGGATTGGATGGTAAACTGTAGTTAATTTCATCCAATTTCAGGTCTCAGCATAGTAGCAGCTACCCAAATGCTACCAACAGTCCCATGGCACACATAGCAGCTGTGTGTGCATTCCAGGAGCAGTTTGCACACAGCTTGAGAGAGCCAGTGTGAACAAAAAAGATTCTGTCCTCCAAATATTGGGAATCTGTGCTCTGCTTGCTGAATTATGCTTCTCATAATGGAGATGCAGACAAGATGTGGCAGTCATTGTTGTTACACCTTACCCCATTGTTGCTACACTTTACCTGGTTATTACAAGCCCCACCTCCTCTGAATTGACTTCCAGGGGATTTAAGAGCTGGCACACTCTCCCTCCTCTTAATTTTTCTTATTCTACTTGTGCAACCAGATATTAAAAACTAAGACATCAAAAACAAATGCATAGGGACTTCCCTGGTGGTGCAGTGGTTAAGAATCCTCCTGCCAATGCAGGGGACATGGTTCGAGCCCTGGTCCGGGAAGATCCCACATGCCGCGGAGCAACTAAGCCCGTGCGCCACAACTACTGAGCCTGCGCTCTAGAGCCTGCAAGCCACAACTGCTGAGCCCATGTGCCACAACTACTGAAGCCTGCACACCTAGAGTCTGTGCTCCACAACAAGAGAAGCCACCGTAATGAGAAGCCCGTGCACCGCCATGAAGAGTAGCCCCCCGCTCACCGCAACTAGAGAAAGCCCGTGCACAGCAACGAAGACCCAATGCAGCCAAAAATAAATAAATAAATAAATAAATCTATATATATATATATATATATTAAAAAAATACATATACAGGAGAAATTAGAAAATTACCTGAGAAGACCTTAAGTTTACACCTCAGCCTGATTCTCCATTTAGAGGTAGCTATAGCAGTCAAAAAAAAACAAACAAAAAAAACAAAAACAGAAAGTATCAAACCATTGAGGAGGAGAATCTGATTTCCAGAATTGCTACACTGTTAGATTCGAATGTTCAGTTTTCAGCTAAAAAATTGTAAGACCTACACAGAAACAGGAAAGATGGCCCATTCAATGGAAAAGGATACAAATCAACAGAAACTGCCTCTGAAAAAGACCTGATGGAATATCTACTAGGCAAGGAATTTAAAACAACTGTCTTAAATGCTTAAAGAAATAAAAATGTTGATGAAGTCAGGAAAACAACATATGAACAAAATGGATATATCAATAAAGAGATAAAAAACCTAAAAAAGAAACCCAAAGGAAATCATTGAGTTGAAAAATAAAATAACTGCAATGAAAAGCACACTAAAGGGACTCAAAGGGAGATTTGAGCTGGTAGAAGAAAGAATCAGTAAACTTGAAGATAGGACAATGAAAATTACTGAGTCTGAAAAACAAAAAAGTAAAAGAGGGAGAGACCTCAGGGGTGAGCAGAAAACATCAAAAGCACAATTAATAGAAGGAAAGAATGATAAATTTGACCTTATCAAAATTAAAAGCTTTTGCTCTGCAGAAGACCTCATTAATAGGAAGATCAGACAAGCTACAGACTGGAAAAAAATATTTCAAACTGCATATCTGACAGAGAATTGTATCTCGAGTATATGAAGAACTCTGAAAACTCAAGAACAGTAAAAACAAATAATCCAATTAGAAAATGGGGAAAAAAATCATGAAGAAATATTTCACTGAAGAAGAGATTCAGACGGCAAGTAAACACATAAAAAGATATTCAATATCATTAGCCACTAGGAGAAATGGGAATTAAAAACACATTGAAGTATCACTGCACACCGATCAGCATGATTAAAATAAAAAAGAATGACAATATCAAATGTGGGAGAAGGTTCAGAGAAACCAGATCATTCACACGTTGCTAGTAAGAATGTAAACATTTTTAGTCACTCTAGAAAACAGTGTAGCAATTTCTTTAAAAAAATTTTAAAAACTAAATATGCAATTACCACATGACCCAACATTTGTACTCCTGGGCATTTATTGCAGAGAAATAAAAACTTACATTTACATGAAAATCTAAATCTGAATGCTCATAGCTGCTTTATTCACAATAGACCAATAATGGAAAAACCATAGGTGCCCTTCAGTGAGTGAATGGTTAAATAAACTCTGGCACATTCATATAACTCAGCAATAAAACAGAAACAAACAAGACAAAAAAGAACTCTTGATACATACCACAATCTGAATGAAATCTTATGCTGAGTGAAGAAATCCAATCATCAAAGATTGCATACTGTATAATTGCATTTATATAATATCCTTGAAGTGTCACAGTTACAAAATAGAGGACAGGTTAATGGTTTCCAGGGATTAACGAGGAGGTGGCAGTGGGTGGGAGGTAGGTGTAGCCATAAAAGGGTAATGAGGGATCCTTGTGCTGATGGAAATTTTCTGTATCTTGACCATTAATATGCATATCCTGTGTGTAATATTGTACTATAGTTTTGCAAGTTGTTACCACTAGAGAAAGATAGAGAAAGGTACACAGATCTTTTTTCATTGTTTCTTACATGTGAATTTACAATTATCTCCAAATAAAATATTAATTAATGCTCTCAGTTTTCATTTTGAATACAGTATTATTTGCAGCAATAACTCACATATAAAGCTCTTTGGTGTGTTCCATAATTTTTAAGAGTGGAAAGGGACTCAAGAACAAAATTCTGGAAAAGTAATATCTGTTAAATGAGTGTCTAATTTTAAAATGGCTATATGTAAAATATTCTAAAAATGGAATACACTGACTAACTAGGATAATAATTAAAGAGGAGAGACTGATGTAAAGTCTGAGTCTTGCTACTCAGACTTCTGTAAATTGCAAGAATTTTAACTAATTTCACAGTCTAGTTCTTAGCGTGGAAGTTCAGAAAGCTGATTTATCATTTCACCTAATGGATAGATGAATAATACAATCTTAGGACAATAAACGTTTTAGCCACTTTTAAGAACATTTTTTTCCCAGTATCAAAGTGCATCAGTCAGGTTATGCTCGGGTATGCTGTAATAAAAAGTAAGCTAAAAATTTCAGTGACGTAACCATTTCAGGTCTATTTGTCCTTCATATTGAGGGAAACAGACCTGCAAAGCCTGCACTGTCTTTAAGGTTGCTCGTCTATGGCAGGAGGAAGGGACATGGCAACCTATGCATTATTTCTTGAAGTTCTGGTCCAGATTCACACATAAATTCTGCTCACATATCATTTGCCAAGATAAGTCATAGGACCATTCCTAACTTCAAGAAGGCAGGAAAATACATTCCAACCAAGTGTCCTCTAAAAGAGGATCAAAAGTTTGATAAACTGAACCAGTATTCACAGCATAGCATTCCAGATAAATTAAATTGGCAGCCATCAGATTACTGTTAAATGAGGATCAGCAGAAAATAATTTGAACTACCTTCAGGTATTTTCATGAGGGTGATATGGCGACAAGATTCTCTGTGTTTCACAGAAGATTTAATACTGAAATACTGTGGCCAACAAATATTGAAAAGTCATATTCTCCAAACCGACACTGTCTAAATGCTGTTTGACCACCCAATTTACACTATAACAGTTAAAGTTTGGAATCTCCACAGATGACTGAAATCCAGACAAGAGACCTAAGCAAACTGTGTTCTTCCTTCACCTTAAGTTGATTATGTTAGTTTTTATTTCACAGAGCAATGTTTTCTGGACTACCTGGAGCAGGTAGCATCTACGCAAGACAGAAGATTCATGTGGGGCCTTTTCCAGAGTGTGTTTCTCCAAATAAGTAGGAAAAATTCTGCAATCTGCTCAGAATTATTTAGGAAATGATGCATACCCTGCACCCCACTTAGTCACAATGCACATGAGCATATTAAAAATCTCTGAGAATTTCTTCAGTGAAGAACCTGTTTAATACATAAAACGTGACCATGTCTAGGTGCTAAGTTTACATTAATTCATTTTAGCCCCTAAAATTTCATGAGGTAGGTGAATAATTGCCCTCATTTTATAAACCCGATTGTCTTATAAAGCCTATTAAATTCTATAAATTCCTACCGAGGAATTCCTATTTTATTTTGAGGGTGGTTCTTTAAAACTAAGACAGAGTCTGGGTTGTCTGAAATAAGATTGAGCTAAAATAGGCAGAATAAATATTGGCTTGTGTTGTAGAACTTGAAATGGAGTATTCTGTCCTGAGAGACCTAGAATGTATTATTTAATAGCTTAAAATAAAACATCTGTCCTATGCCTTCTAGTCTGAATTGCCCACCAATTAATCACTGCATTGGATTATTCCATGGGCAGAAAATTATTCTTTTAAGACACTGGGAAGCTAGTCAGAACTGGGAAGGTCCTCTAGTTTATGAGTTTAAAGAATTAGGTGATTGTTGATTGGAGGAAACTCATGATGTTGAATTTAAGGGATGAAGTACAAGGAGTAAATATCAATTGCACAGGAGGCAAAGTAACTGCATTCTAGAAGGCAGTGAGTGATCAGGGACCCTAGGGTGATCCCTGGATACCAAGTTTGGTAAAGGAAAAACGGTAAAGACCAGAATGTCTAAACAATGGTGTGTAAACTGTGGGATGCTTCAGAGCTGCTTAGTTAAACGTAGTGAAGCTTGCTGCCTCTCCCTCTCCTCCTCCCCAACATACTATTGATTTCAATTCTGTATGTTTGGGGTAGAGCCCAGACTTCAGGAATTTTAGTGAGCTGTCTGCTTGCTAAATTTTCAAGTCATTGTTTTGTAACTGCCAAAATAGTGTCATGAAAGAAGAGTCATAATATAAAGACTACAGAAGACAAACTTTAAAATTTTGCTTTGCATTTGAGAATGGATAAGGTGAAGTGCCTCCCTGTCCTTTGAGCGATAGAATCTTTGCTCCTAGTTTAAAAATGCTTTCTAGGTGATTTTCTCAGGCTATTCTAGTAGCCGGAAGCAGTTTTAAATTCAAAGTCTCATTTAAAATATCTTGCTTTCATCTACTTTTAGATAAAAGAGTATCTATCTACATATAGTAATTTGTTTAATATCAATAAACACTTTAGAACAGTAATACATAGCTAAGAGATTTTGATTGACAGCTCACAGCAAGTTGTATATCCTATTCCACAAATGTCAATGAATATTCAATAAACAAGGGAAACTATAATGTTCTTGAGAAAAGGAAATGTATAAAAAAGGTAAAAACCCCACAACCTTTCAATATCACTTTAAGTTTTCAATGAAAGTTATATCCCACTACTGAAATCTACTGTTTAACTCATTATGACTTTCCATTTAATATAAATTTTGGGAAGTGTTTATAACTTATTACATGCATTTTTATGTGGACAAGAGAGCTTGAACACTTCAAATATATATTCATTTGGAATATTACTTGAGGATGCATAAGAAAATTATTTATATAGTTTAAAGTTATAAAGCATGCACAAACATAATCATAAAAAAATCACCAGAATTGATTTAATCTTGCTTAGTATCAATTTCTAAATTTGAATTGCATGACTAAGATTTCAGAGCATATATATCACTTAAAAGTGTAATTAATGGCAAATGTGTGAAAAAGCTAAATCTAAGTCTTATTTTGCTTATGTAGGAGACAGATATTTCATTTTTAGCACAAGGATTGATTTTTAATACTCAGTAAGGATTGCATTCTCATTTCATGTTTACTCCAAGCTCCAGATTTTGTGAATTTGGCTTTCTTTCTTTATAGTGCCATTCTCCTGAGATCCTCCAAGAGAGGAAAGCATATCACCAGTCAATAGTTAGACTTGGGCATTCTTCTGATTAATGGAAGGGCCAGAACTATGTCTCCTAAAACACCTTGTGCAAATTTCACAGGTTTATTCATAGCCAGACAATCAAAATTTTCATAAGTAATTGTAACTCTGAATTTTGGCAGCTTTCACTACATTTACTTGTCAACTGTGATACTCACACAAGTGCCTTACTGCCATTAGGTTCTTTAGTCCCTTTTAATAAGCCTTTCATTTTTTTCCTAACGTGAGGTAAGGGATTGCAGATGGTAGCAAATAAAAGGTGTGTATTCTGTATTGTTAGTCCTTATTTTAGAAAAAATAGAATAATAGAATTACAGTTTAGACTGCATTGGCTAAGCATCATTTTAATGACTGGAAGGCATATGGAGCTGATGCTGCTATAGAAATAGATTACGACTTACCACAGACATGGAACATTTGTTTTCCTGGGATAAACAATGATATGATTCATCAGTTGGAGAGAAGCCAAGAGAGAAAAAGTATTCTAACAAAAGTTAGGACTACAGTGGCATAGTATACTTAAGAAGATTCAATATGTTACCCCTTAACCCAAATCTATTTAGAGAGCCACCATTGCAAGCCTAATATAACCAATGTTTTATAACATCAACGACTTAGGATAACTGATATTCTTCCATGCCCTTCTAAACTTTATAGTCTCTAAAAAATTCCCTTATAGACTTGGTCTTGCTGGTTGTTGTAAATGTAAGCAGCTCCATAACAAATCCTCCATGACAAAATCCAGTCCTCCTGCTCTAACCTTGTTCTTCAGTGCTGATGGTGATCATTGTTATAAATCTGTAAATGAGTCCTTTGGGCATTCTCTATTCACATCTATTGGTAGTGTAATGCTATATTTTTGCTTATGATCCTTGGTTATTTGCACTCAGATCTCTCTGGCTCTAATTTTTTGTTTTCAAGAATTTTTAGTGCTGTGCATTAAACATGCATAAGATTGCTCATAAACAGTCTAGCCCCCTGGATCATATTTTTTCTGCAGCTCTGTCCAACCTGCCTATACTGACCTTCCTATTCCCTTTTGTGTATTGGTACTGCTGCCAAAAGTCTTACACATCCTGGTAAAATTCTCTTGGCTTCAGTTTTTGGATCATCCCTAATTCTACCATAGATGGTGTTATGGGCTGAATTTTGTTCCCTAAAATTCACAGATTGAAGTCCTGGCCCCCAATCCCTCAGAAGGTGATTGTATTTGGAGATAGGATCTTTAAAGAGGAATTAAGGTGAAATGATGTCATTAGGGTTGGCCCTAATCCAATACAAGTTAAAAGAAGAGAATATTAGGACACAGACACGCACAAAGAGAAGACCATGTAAAGACACAGGGAGGGGACGACAGTCATCTGCAAGCCAAGGAGTGAGGCCTCAGAAGAAACCAACCCTGATGACACCTTAGTCTTGGACTTCTAGCCTTCAGAACTGTGAGAAAATACATTTATGTTTCTTATGCCACCCGCTCTGTGATGTTTTGTTATGGCAGCCCAGGAAAACGAATACAGATGGGTTCTCCTAGATGCATACGGTGAATTGAGAACACACATTAGTCCTTGATCCACTTCCTCTCTCCTCCACTAAATTCCCTCTCAGACATCAGATTAGAGGGAGAAATGATGTACATTCAAGGAGAAGAAGAATAGGAAAGATGGTAACTGCTAATGGAGGATAAAAATAAATGTTGCAAGGTAAATGAAGGAGTAGTAAATAACAATATATAGAAAGCTGAAACTTTCTATGTTGCATAGCAGGAAGTTAATGAGAAGCAAGACATTTTGGGCTGAAGAACCCAGGGACATTCATAAATTATGTTAGAAGAAGGCAGGGGTGTGGAATGTGGTTGAAAAAGGATTGTTTGAAAATCTTCAAATATGCAGTTAAAGTGTACTAGATCCCCTTCCACCCTGGCATAGTCAGACAAGATATGAGAGGATTACTCTATGAAAAAAGTGACCAGAAGTTGCCCAAGAATTAGAGATATTAGGTACAAAGGAGATTTAGGAATAATGCTAAAAAGAGGAATATTACGTGAAAAATCTATACTCTTCAGTAAGTGAGATTCTCATCACTTTTTCTCATCTTGGCTCCCAGATAATTAAAGTCAGGCATATTCCATACTGGCCCTCTGGTAGAATTTTGGAGATTGATGATATTAAGATTTGAATTTTCTCCAACAAAAAGCCCAGTCAACCTACAGGGGAAAACACTAAAGTATAAACTCCACCCAATGGATGGGATTTCTAAACACATTTTTAAGTGTCTCACTGTCAAGTATGAGTGAACATCCAGTAGTCATCTGACAGTTGAGAAAAGCCTTTAATGTGAAAAACAATACTCAGAACTAATAAACAAAAACAACAATTTTTTTAGAAAACAGAAAATGCAGAGAACAAAAAAGTCAAAGAACTTAATATTCATAAAGAAAAACAATGTGAATCCATTAAAAAAATATTCAGAAAACAAGAAGGTATTTTGAAATTAAAAAAACATGAAAACAAACTTTTAAGCTTCAAAGATGGTAGGATAAGTTTGAAGAAATAATCTAGAAATTGAAACAAAAAGACAAGAACATGTAGGGTGGAGATTGAAGGAAAGAGGCATGAGGGAAGTTTCTGAGGTGACCGAAGGAGTATGAGTTATACAGATGGATTTTTTTTTTTTTTTTGCATTTGTCAAAATTCAGCAAATGTACACTTAAGAGTTGTGCATTTCATTGCATCTAAATTTGATATCAAAATAAACTCTAAACAAACAAAAAAGAAAATAGAAAAGAAAATTAGAGCATTGATCTTTAAGTCTTAACATTCAATTAGTAGTCTTTCCAAAAAGAAAAGCAAATGTAAGGGAGAAAATGATAAATAAAATTTCATAATTAAATTTCCCAGAATCGAAAGTAATGAAAAGAAATATTACACATACCAAGGAGCTCAGCATTTAGTTTAAAAATATATAAATATATATTTAAAATATATAATATATATATAATATATATATAATATATAAGTAACATAATACAATATAAAAAATATTATCACTAAGGTGATAAGTTTAAAAGCTTATAGGAAGAGAAATTTAAAGAAAGGTAAATAAAAATAACAATTACACTGGCCCTGGAATGTGTGAAGAGCCTAACGGCAAGATTGGAAGTTTGATAAAAAGGAAAGAAACAGTCGCTTCAAATTTCTCAAGAATTATTAATTCTCAAGAATATACTGAAGGATATTGGTAATTCTCAAGGATTATTATTTTAAATCTAGTAATTCTATACACAGCCAAACTGTTTTATTACAAATTACTATTGAAATTTCATCAAACACAAAAGAGATGATGCTTATCAAAGTGTGACGTTCAACCAAATTACAGAATTTACCAAGGAAATGAAAAAAATTAGTACCACAATTGGTGTGCCCCTCAGCCAGTTCAAATGTAAGTTGCAAGAGATACTGTGAAGAGGTATTTTTGGAGAAATCTCTGTTGCAATCCCCGTCAAGTCCTCTGTCCAGGGAGAGGGATTTGCAGCATCTGCTTCAACTCAGGTCTAGCAAATGAGGGATTCAACTTAACCACGGCAGAGATTAATATATGTCCTATGTAGTATGGAGGCGATGTAGCATAAACTCTGGCTCCTGCCCAGAAGGTAAAATGTAGACAGAGAACTCATCTGAAGGCTCACCCAAGGCCTGATGGATTGTCTATAGCAAACTAGAATTCATTGGAATCTTCTTCCAACTGCTTTTTACAGATCATGCTGTTTTGAGAAATAAACTAACTTCTGTAATCAACAGGGGTGGTTACAGGTATCCCACAGAAAAGAACAGGATATTTTTCCCTAGGGTAGTCTGTTTCTCCCAGTATACATGACATTTCCTAAAATATGGACAAACCCTCCATAAACAAAATCTGAATATGAAGTTAATTAACAGTAAGTCTATGCTTGAATTGCCACCTACATTCAAATACATAGAATTCACTTATTTCCATTGGAGCATGAGAGATTTGGCTGTCTGGATTACCTTTCTAGGAGTTGGTTGTGTGCATGGAGGATCCTTTGTATCACATTCACAGCCATGTGCTTGGTTTCTTAGGTTATTCTGAAACTTCAGTTACACGCTACTGAGAAAAAACCCCTATCCCCTAACCTCATGCAAAGAGTTTTTTTCTATTATGTGGATTATTGTTCATGTTTGATTTCCTATTTTTATCTTTACCATCTATTTCATTGTTTTTCCTTTTGCTTGCCAGAGAGCTGTTTTTTTTCCTCTGAAGCCTCTCTAAGCAGTCATTCCTCCATCTTCTCATGCTATGACACATTCCTTATTACAGGTGTATGAAACATGAAAACTTATCTATGACTCTAGGAAGGAATTGTCTAAATCTGCATTTTACCATTCTAACAAATGAAAAAATTCTCTTAGAGATAGTTAGTAAGGGATTAAACTAAGTAAATCAGTACTATTTTCTCTTGTCTACTAATTCCTTGAATACCTGGTTAGACGTAATATGTGCCTATTGTCATGGATCTGGTATTTTTGGATGCTCATGGGACTCTAATTATATACACCTTCCTCAACATCATGAAAGCCAGTCTCTGAAGCAGACTTCCTAATGTACAGCATACTGAATATCCTGTCACCCTAGACTACCTTTTTTTCCCTTCTACTATTCTCATCACCATTTCATGCTAAAACATTAAATGAGATGGAGAGAAAATACAGATCTTCTGAGAGCTTTTCTATACCAATGAATTATTTTCTTCTATTTTAGAGTCTTAACCAGTGACTGGTAACTTTTTTAGTTAGCTAATCATACCTATAGATGACAAGCACTTTTCTATCTGTGTGTTTTCTTGAGCACGTTGCTTTCAGGGATGTGTACAAAGTGAGTTGAAAACAAAAAGGAAGACCTGGGTAGAAAAGCAAAGTGGAATGTGGAATACTTGTTTTCAAATATTTCGAGACTATAAAAAAATCAAGGAAGATATATTATAAATATTGTCCAAGTAGGAAAAATGTAAGTAGCATATTCCTTGAAACTAAACAGTAAAGGCTTTTTATATGAGTGTGTATATGTACATATATATAAAACTTTCTCTGTAGCAAACAGAGGGAACCTATACCTTCATTTTATACTTGCACCTTTGTTGGCCGAAAGCAAATTCAGAGACACCGAAAAGGGGTTACTAGGATTAACATTTTTTTATACTTTGCAACAGTTACAATTCTTTCTACTTATCTTCCTTTTCTTTTTTTTTTTTAATTTTATTTATTTATTTATGGCTGTATTGGGTCTTCGTTTCTTTGCGAGGGTTTTCTCTCTAGTTGTGGCAAGTGGGGGCCACTCTTCATCGCGGTGCGCGGGCCTCTCACTATCGCGGCCTCTCTTGTTGCGGAGCACAGGCTCCAGACACGCAGGCTCAGTAATTGTGGCTCACGGGCCCAGTTGCTCCGCGGCATGTGGGATCCTCCCAGACCAGGGATCAAACCCGTGTCGCCTGCATTGGCAGGCAGACTCTAAACCACTGCACCACCAGGGAAGCCCAGGATTAACATTTTTAATAAACTTTTAAAAAGTAAGCAACATTTAATTGACCTTCTTGGTATTTAAATAAGTTTATATTAGTGCATATCTGCTTTGTTGTTCTTACCTTAAAATTACTCAGCAAATGAAGAGCCTGCACTGCCTTATTTTCTAATTTTCTTTTATATACTGTGATGATGTTCAAATAATTGTACTGCAAAATAGAAAACTCTATCAATACCAGTTTTTTGGTTTTGACATTAAACATTTCAACTGAGTCATGGCACTACACAAATTCTGGATTCTCCACTTCTTTGTGAATGTTTTCCATTTCCTTATCATATCCTTTCTCCATTCTAGGAAGATTCCTTTGTATTTTTAACCTTCCCACCCATCCTTCCTCTATTCAATAGTTCATAGAAAAATTCAAACAACTATTGAGATATCCAAAAGGAAAATAGGGAAAATAATGAAGATGGTTCTCAAAACAATGTATAAGATTTTTTAAACGAAATGGGTTAAACTGCGAAACAATGCATTTTGATCCACAAAAGGCTTGAACTATATTTATAAATTCTATACGGAGTCCAGTAGTCACTAAATAGTTCATGTTTATTAACTCAATCTACATCATCTTTTATTGTATCAGGTAGGAGAAAAGGTAGTTTGAAGATAGCTTCTTCTGGAAATATTTATGATGTTGTTTTATCTCTCATATCCCTTTTTGATTTCTCATCATTAACACTGAAGTTATTCATTCCTTTATTCATTTATCTCATACATATACTAATCAGCTACTATGTAATAGTCCCTGCATATATAATTAAGAACAAGTCATAGCATTTGTCCTCATGAAACTTAATTAATATTCATAGAGGTCTACAGACAATGAGCAGATGTTTACAATATAGGTGACAAGGGAAAGTGAAGAACATATAAGAACATATAAGAGGTGTACATAACAATCTTGGTAGTTCAGGGAAAGCTTGTGAGGTGAAAGAGTAGAATGTGGCCCTTGAGGGAGAGGAGGTGGGCTGAAGAAAAGGAAGCAGGACTATTCTAAGTAGAGTAAATAGTTTATGCAAGGACCCTGCCTTGAGGCAGTCAGGAAAGAGGCACCTAGAAGTCTACAGGGAGTGTTAAAACCCCGGTTCTGAGGAAATGCAAATATAGGGGCAGAAAGTAGAACAAAGATAAGGGGATATTGTTGAGAGATAAGCAGGGCCAAATGAGAATGGTCCCAATAAAACATATGTAAATGTTGGAGGAGAATGGCATAGGCCAATGTGCTTTTTGCAAAAGTTATTCTTTCTGTAGTATGGAGAACAGATTAAAGAGGTATAAAATTGTCACTGGAGAGACCAGTTAGTGGGTAATTACAATAATCCAGGTGAGAAATTGTTTGAATTGGGGTTTGGCAGTGGGTGGAGTTGAGATATATTTAAGAGCTCAGGACAGGACTTGGTGATTGGGGAGAATGAAGTGATAGGTAAAATAGAGGAAAAATTTGAAGATGACACTAGATTTTTGGTTTGATAAACTATGTGGATCTAGTCATATTTATTGGGACTTAGGTGACTGTTGGGAATTCAAGTGAAGATTCCTAATATTTATTATAATAAATGGGTCCAGGCTAAGGCGAGTCAGTGCTGTAGGTGTGAAATTGGCTTAAAGATAGCACTTAAGGTGTATTAGAATATGAACTGGGGATTTTTTTGCTGCTGTTTCAGAATTATAGACTAGACCTCAGGCTACATTCCAGGAAGGGACTCCCAAAAGAGTTGCTAGTTAAAACTGGAAGAAGCTGTAGAAGGAGATACTAACATTTCACTTTTGGTCTAGATTCTGAATGAGCTGGAGAAACCCGAAGATCCTCCCTACTGTCACCATGGAACTGCATGGAGAGTGAGTGCTTGGAAGTACTTGACAGTTTTTTTGTCTGAATGTTTCTCAAAATAGTAGTATTGGTGGAGCAACTCATGTGAAGAAGAGAAGAGATTTAGAGTAACAGGTAAGAAGGTCTCTACTGCTCTTGTGGGACAGAGGCCTCTTGAGGCCATGAAAGTGAAAGTCATTGATTCCTGTGGGGTTAGAAAATGAGGGAGGAGCCAAAGCAGCCACTGGCAATTCCAGATGACTTGCAACTTTGAGAGGGTTGGGGCCATGCGTTGCTAAACATTATCCAACAGAGAGAGCATGGTTTATATCAGTGTTGCTGTTATGTCTTCGAATTCATATATTCAAGACACTGCCCTGGAAGCAGTATAAAACAAGATGATCAGTGATGTCCAGGTCCTAAGGAAACATCCTAACACAGAAAGCTAAATGTTTCCACAACCCTTCGTAGAGAATTGAAAGATGAAGATGGGTAGACAAGGGCACTGTGGAAAGAAGAGACAGCCCAGTTAAATGCATATGGAAGTAAGAAAGCATACAGGAGTAATTTAAAAGACTTTTGGAGAGTTTCAGGAAGTCCAGGATATCTGGAAAGGAGACGAAATAAATGGGCAGGGATAAGATCAGGGTGTTACCCAGTCTCTCTCTCTCTGAGTTGAGTTGGTATTTTATTCTCAAGGATAATCCATTCACTAATTCTAAGCATGGATTTACATAATGTTTACAATTTGCAAAAATATCACTGGCCATGTTAAAAAGTAAAAACCGAAGGGGGAGATACTGGACACTGAGAGGCCTCTGCAGAGAGATAAAGGAATCAGGGAAATTATTGCAATAGTCAGGGCAGATAAAGTAAATGGTTGGGCTTAGGTGGCAGTGGAGAACAAGAGGAGAGGACAGGAAAAAACAATCAGGCTACAACTACTGAGTCGAGGAGGTGTGGCAACTATAGCCTGCAAAGGCTGAAATATTTACTCTCTACACTTGAAGAGAAAATTTGTTGAACCTTTGTTTAGACTACTTTTTGTAGAGGCGGAGGTGGTAAGATATATAGAGAAGCCTAACCTAGGAGCAATTTTATGTTTTAGGGTGGGGCATGCCATGCTTATGAATGGAGGAGAAGGGATATTGAAGATTTTGAAAGGAATAGATAACTATGGGAGGAGGGTCTCAGAAAAAGACAGAAGACAGAGAGGTTAGCTTTGATAGAAGGAGGGTCTTTTTCCATAGGTAGAGGTGGAAAGGTTAAGGCTGGATTTTGGTGGAAATACATTTAAACGTAGAAGAAGAGATTAAAGCACTCATGTCCAGTGGCTTTTTTATCCTATGATGTAGGAAGTAAAGTCACTTGCTGAGATTCTGGTGAGGGTGGATGAGAAAGAAGTAGCTTGCAGGAAAAGGTAGGGTTTGAACAACCACTTTGAGGGATTGGCAGAAAGGCAAAAGTATATAAATAACCTCACCTTCCTTGTCAGGCCCTGGGAACAAAGGAGCCTATAGACCAGAGGTTAGCACTGGTACTTACTAGCTCAGCTATATGATAGCTGTTATTTCTCTTTCCACATACCTAGAGGAATAACCATGAGAGAATCCTACTTTAAAAGTGTTAACATAAGTATTAACTCCAAGCACCTGACTTTGAGACAAATAGGCTTCAACTGGTTATTGAATTTAAGGTGTACTACACTCTTTTGAGAGTATAAAGATGTGATTATGTCTTTCACAGAGCTCACAATTGATAGGTAAAAGCAAGATATGCATAAATAAGGAAGGTCAGAAAAGACTGAGTAGTGTTATACAGTCAATGTTAAACAAAGTGTTTATTAAAAAAAAGAAATACATAATTCTTCACAGAGGTGGAGGTAAGTACAACTAAGGAAAAAGGGATATCTAAATAATATAAATAGATACCTAAATAATATAAAGTAACTTTGCTGTGTCTTTGATAAAGGAGTTTTTTGTTTTGCTTTATTTTTTTTTTATACTTTTGCTTTTTTAAAAATTTTATTTATTTATTTATTCATTTATTTATGGCTGTGTTGGGTCTTCGTTTCTGTGCGAGGGCTTTCTCTAGTTGCGGCACGTGTGGGCCACTCTTCATCGCGGTGCGCAGGCCTCTCACTATCGCGGCCTCTCTTGTTGCGGAGCACAGGCTCCAGACGCGCAGGCACAGTAATTGTGGCTCACGGGCCCAGCTGCTCCGCAGCATGTGGGATCTTCCCAGACCAGGGCTCGAACCCGTGTCCCCTGCATTGGCAGGCAGATTCTCAACCACTGCGCCACCTGGGAAGCCCACTTTATTTTTTTTTTAACTAAACATGTTGTACCCAATAGAAAACAACCATGGATAGAAGGTGTATGATCCTGTTTTAAGTTAAAGACAGGAAAATGAAACTGTGCTTAATTGTCATCTCTTTTATACGGATCTAAATAAAAGTTTGCTGTTAATGATTCTAACAAGGATATCACTGAAAGAATAAGAAGTACATGGCTAAAGCATTTACTTATACTCCACAGATGACCTTATTTTTTGTACATCCAACTATAAGTTATTATCTCAGATAGGTGAATCTAATCAAGGGTTTACTGACAAAATGAAAGTCCATATCTAATCAATATGCGACTTTTACATAAAACTTTAAACCTTCAAATATTGCAAATGTATGAATCCATATATTTCTGATATACTTAAAATCTTAGTGGACATCCAAAACTTTGAATGTTTATATTCTAGCTTATAAACTCTTAGAAGTCAATGACTCCTTTCCACCTCTGTAACTCCGAATATTACCTTACATAGTAGAGTTTCAAAAATAACAGTTGATATCATGATGCCTTCTTTTCTATATTACTTTTTTGTTTTATTTAACTTGTAGTAGAAAATACACAAAATGAGATGTATTAATGTACTAATGTACTAGTTTCAAGTGCCCGATTTGATGAGCCACCCAGTTGTATAACTACAACCCACATCTAAATATAGAAGGTTTCCTCATGCCCCTTGTCAATCTGTGTCCCTCTGAGAAGTATTATTTTGATTTCTATCAAAACGGCCTTAGAAGTTTACTTTGAAAGAAAATATTTTCTTTACAATTAATTTGGTAAAATCAAGTATTTATATTCTTAGGCAGCCACAGTCACAAAAATAACAAAGGTTATTCGAATGTAAATTTCCCAGCTTGACTTTCTACAATGACTAAGTTCACTTGGTAGTTACCACCAGCATCAACTCATCTTGTGTTGTGCTGTGTGGACCAGAGATAAAAAGCCTCTTTAATGGCAACCCTTCAAAAGCATTACTCAAGAGTCATGATCATGTTCTAATGATTATTGGGCGTGTACTGAATCTCAAATAAAGTCGGAGTCTTTGAAGACAAAGAAAGCCTACATTTCATGCCCCTAAGTTAATGAAGATAAAAATTCAAGGTTTGTACATTGATGGCAACTACAAAAGCTTTGTTAAGATAATGGCCTTACTCTTCTCACATCACAGTGATGCTTCTGTTAAAGAGCTTCACAGAAGTTCAGCAGATTGAATAAAATTGATGAATAATGGCTTTCAATCAGTGGTGCAAAATAGCAATGCCATTCACTTCATTCTAGTGTAACTTGTCATATTTTCCAGATGTTTTAAAATCAGAACACAAGGTCTTTATGTGTACTGTGTGATATAGTATTATATCCTCATGGAGCCTTGTACATAAAGGTTATTCTTAATGGTAAATGGCAGATTTGCCATGGCATCTACTTCTAGGTTGGGGAAGTTAAAAGAGAGAAGTGGAATGAACTTGATTGGGTATTAGTGAATTATACATAAGTGATGGGCAAGGGGTTAAGATGTTTGTACTAATGAAGTTGAATAGGAGATTCCTTAATTCAGGAAACATTTGTACAGTTTCTACTGTGAAGGACTGGGTTATACATATTCTCTAAGGGAAACAGAAAGAATGAGAATTCCTGCCTTTATAATTATTTAGTTGAGCAGGGAAGGCAAGGCGCATAGATAACCATGAACAAAGAAGTTTTAACATACACAAAAGGACAGATGTTAAAATCATTGTCAAAAGCTTGAAAGTAGAAGATTGAAATAGCAAAGAATGTCCTGATAGCACAGAACTACCCTCATTTTAGAATTCCCATGAACATTTACTGTAACCATCAATACCACCACTACCATCCTCTCCGCCATTCCTAATAACCACACTTCTAAACATATTTGTCACTGTTATCACTAGATCCATCTCCTTTTTGAGTATCCTATGTACTCCAGCTTCAGCCAGAATGCTGTTTCCCTCCTTGAAAGGATTTGTTGTTCTTTTCATTGCTTCCTTGATGAATTCACTCCAAAGTTATCCTCTCCAACTTCCCTAATTATGTGCACCACATGTATATATTCTTCCTCCATTAACATTTCTTCAGTGCTTAGGTGTAAATCTCATATTATGTAGCTGTGACCTGTTTAAGATTGCTTTTGTCCCTACAAGAAAATGCCACAAAGAAGGATAATGCATTGGGCTTAGTATTTATTAGTACCTAATACATAAGAAATATTCAGATGCTTGCTGGATCAGTAAATTGTTGAACAGAGGGATAAATGTTGCTTCTGTGTAGAGGAAGCTTGGCATAGAGGTCTGGAGTCAGAATCCAGAGTTTTAGGTGTGAGCCTCAGCTCTTTCACTGAGAAACTGTAATCCTGAGCAAACCAGATTATCTGAAGGCATGCAGATGGGAATGGATAAAGAGTAGTAATTGAGGGAAATGGGGTTTAATTTGCTACCAAGTGATTCTAATTAATAGACGTGGAATCCTAATGCTCTGCATCGTTGTTTAGAGAAGAATAATGAGACACAACAATGTTTCCTATTACTACAAAACAAAGGGAATTGCACCAAAAAAGAGTGTTGAGAAGACATTGGACAGTGGTCAGCAAGGCAAAAGAAGATGAAAATTGTTGTACTTGGCTTTGAGAAGGATATAGTGACTTTAAAACGAGTGATTTCCATGGCTCAGATTATAATCTGTGGAAAGGTTAAGGAAATAGAGACTTGAAATGTAGTTTATGTTTTCAAGAAGGTTGGAACAATGAAGACAGAAAAAGGCTGAGTTTCAGTGTGAAGGTTCAAAGGCATGTTTAGTCAAGGTTTTGCTTTGTTTTCGTTGTTGATTTTGAGGGGTTGTATTTTGGATAGGACAGATAATATAAATCTCACAAAAACTAAAATATTTTAAAAGAGCTGTGCTGACATCTTTATTTTGCTTGTCCTAAATTTCAAAATAGCACAAATGTGATTTTTCTATGCAATGCTTATCATATGCAATCTTCTATTCATGCCATGCTCAATAAAAGCAGTTTACACTGTCATTTTTAGTAAGTTTATAAATAACTGCATTCTTCAAGTGACTTGAACTTTGTTTAGGAAAAAATTTGTCACATAGTGTGTGATGGCAATAGTTTGATTATGTGTGATTGCTTTTTACTTCCTGTGCATATTAAATGGGGCTTCCGTGTCACTAGAAAGAAGTCAAAAACTTCAAACCAGTGCTCAGAACCATCCAAAAAAGAATGTAATATTCCCCTCTTGGTGTCCAAAAATAGAAATAAAATGTTGTCTGGCTTATTAACTGATTGCTTCCAGTAGGTAATGACAAACTATCTCCTGTAGGCCAAACTGGGTCTGCACCTCTTTTTGTAAATACAATTTTATAAGAACACAGTCACATGGATTCGTTTATATATTGTCCATGGCTGCTTTCACACTGTAAGTGCACACTTGAATAGTTGTGACAGAGATTATGTGGCTCGAAAAAACTGTATTTATTATCCCTTACAGAAACAGTTTGCCAACTCATCTGTTAGAGTTTTATATATCTATAATAAAGATGAGTCAATTTCTAAAGCAGATTTTAAAAACTTGCTTTCCCAGAATATATTTATTTATATTAACACTATTAGCTCAATAAGTAATTACAAATTCTTACTGAGCACTTTCTGTAAGACAGACTCTTTACAAGGTTCTGGAAATACAACAGTCAAAAGGAACAAAAGTCTTTGTCCTCATAGAACTACAATTCTAGTTGTAATCAATTAGGCAATCAACAACCAACAAAATAATCAGAATCAACAAATCAAGAAAATCAATAGGAAAACACTAAAATAGTGTGCCAGATGATCAGATTATTATATGCTATGGATAATACAAAGAAGAAAAGGGAATAGGCTATATCAGGAATTGGAAAAGTTAATAAACATGTATTTACCACTATATTTCATTTATAGTGTCCTGAGATTGTCCTTGAATAAAATGAAGTTATCCATCAGTACATCCAGTAAAGTAACAACTCCTTGTCTCAAATGCCTGTGTCCTAAGTGTATTGATACTCAGTTCAGGCACTCATTAAAATACCCTACTGGTCTTCACTTTTAATTTGTACATGTTTCCATGCCCACAATTTACAAAATGAAGCAAAACTAAAAAAAAATCATATTATGCAAAGTAATCCCTACAGAACAGTCCATCACATGAAACCAGTCCCTATAATTCTACATAAAGTCAGTCCTTGAATCCAATGTATAATCCTTCAATAATACTGTGTTGGAAAAATAAATTTAGTATAGCAAATAATAATAGGTCAATAGTATCTTAAGACGTTTAGAAAGCAGGAGGAAAAAATGTCTAGTAATATTAAAAACAGTTCTCCCAAAAGTAGTACTGGAAAGTAGTCATAGTTTAATCATTAAATTAGCCCATGAAATATTATTATAAACAATATGTAACAGCAAGCTACAAACAACTGCAATCCAAAAATAGTTTTATTTTATTTTTATTACACATTGATAGAGCAAATGGTAATCTATACTTTCTGCTAGAACTTTTTTGAATGAACTACACAGGTGATGCACAATTGACTTAATCTGACTTTATGTGGGCCTGACAATATAGAAGTGAAATGGGAATAGTGGTTTATGCTGGAACACTTTGGATTTTCAAGGATTTCTGTAGTTTGTCAGTATAACCTTATTCTTCTGGGTTTTGATTAACTGTCTTATTCCTTGAATTAGATCTTAGTTTCTTGCTGTTTCTATTTTGGAGAAAATTACTATTTAAATGTTCAAGACAGCTTTAGAGTTAAATATTAGGATGCAAGGAAAAATATTTTTTCAATCATTAGTCTTAATTTATCTGAGATGTATGTTTCTTCTTTTTCATTTTTGCAGTAATCTTTCATGGAAAGAAAAATAATTACTCTCATAAAATGTTAATTAAATGGCAACCCTCATTGAAATACCTTACAATACTCACATTTTCTGAACTCACGTTCCAGCAGCTAATAAATAAGACCTGACCTAAAAGTGTTCCTAAATGAAGATGAAATTTTAATTAAAATATAAACTAATATATTTGTCATTATTTCAGTTTTAAGAATATACTTACCATTACTGTAAGTCTCTCACATTCATTCATATATATATATATATATATATATATATATAATTTTCTTCAAAGGCATTGCTGGAAGAATGATTCTGCTGGGAGAAATTTATTTTACAAAACACTGTACTAAGTTATACTCTTTATCTAATTCTAAGAAATGTAATTCTCAACCATTTGCTTATTTCCCGAGTTCTATATTAACAACTTTTTAAGGATGTTAACCGTTTTCAGACCCTTGAGAATACTATTTGTTAGTAATTGAAAAGCAAGTCAGACCTCTTAAAAACTTGTAAAAATGGGAGTCAGTCCCTATGGTTGGTATAATTTGCATTGCTTGGATGAATAGTAATATTTGCCATGACTCAGTAATATAGAACTTTTTCCAAATATCTAACTGTCTACTCTTTAGTCAAAGCCATAAAAAATGAGTAGGTCCCTGGACTTAATAGTATAACATGAAGATATTCAACAAAAAAAAGAACTAAGATACTGCTTCAAGATGAATTACTAGAAGAGTCCCAGAATTTCAAGGCTGCCATTGTCATTATTGGTGAGATATCTGTTTACAGTAACCCTAAACATGTCTACTGAAATGCAAACACATAAGCAGGAGGGCAAGTAATAGAAAAGAAAAAATGTAAGGCAGAAGAAATATAAATTCCTTCTATTAAAAAGATTTTATGTGTTATTGATAATGAACATATTTGTTTCCCACAGCATGACCCACATATAAAAATAAGCTAAAAGATAATGAATTGTAAAGCAAAATAAGGAATTTGTTTCTGCTTATGCTGACCATAGCCTTTATTGGGTGGAGAGTGACATTTATGCTTAAGATCCAAACATATTTAACACAAGCTATCAAAAAATACACATGCTCAGGAAATAAGTTTTGAAGAACTAAATTTCTGAAATTACCACTATCAAATGCCATAACATTTAGAGTTTAGACCTAGAAACAGGAATCACTCTTGGGATTCAAGCATAATTCTTATGCCAAAGAGGCACACCTTGGGGTGGCATATTCTGTTATCCTTTGGTAGCAATGAGACTTCCACAAGCGACTTCAAAATATTAAAAAGTCTAATATGGTACTTTTCAAAGGGTGGATGATAGATTCATACACTAACATGCTTTCTGAGCCATCTTCCAATCTTACTAAGTCCAGCTACCTTAGCAGGAACTAGAAATCTGCATTTTTATTAAGCTCCGTGGGTGATACTCATGCACAACATAATTTAAGGGCTATAAGTCTGAGGGAACCACATAAGTATAAAAATAAGGATGCACATATTTACCAAAATAGTAATTGTTTGTTTTAAATTGAATTATAGTAATTTTGTGTACTAACCTCAAATCATTTTATTTTTAACTGGCTTTTTATTGAGCAGATATGGCCAAATTTTCTAAGTGCTAAGGACATAGAAATTAGTAAAACAGAGCTCCTTTGATCGAATAGCTTATAGAATTGTGTGGATAAACAGACGAGTAAATTGACAGTTGTAAACTGTGTCATCAGGACTTTAGCAGAAATAGTCCTCAGGTGATATGGGAATTTAGAGGATGGACTCGTAACCATCTCTGTTTAGCAGTTCAATGGGCCTTTGAATAATAATATAAAACTAATAAAATAAATTTCAAGATTATAGCTTTTTTAGTAAACCAAACAATCTTTCACTAACAGGAAAATGTAATTAAAAGAAGTGAAAAGAATTCTTAGTGTTAAAACATGTTTTGATATTTAATTGTCTATGTGATGATTGGAAGCGCTTATCAAGATCTAATAGTCAATAATTCCATGATTTTACATTTGTTCTTGTAGAAGCACATAATCATTCTGTCTCACAGGTAGTTGATTTAATGTTTGGTAGATTGGTTTGTTGGTTGGTTGGTTTACAGTTAAGTGATAAGGGGGTACTGGTGACTCAACTAAGTCTACCTTATTAAGGCACGTAAAAGAGATACTCACGATAGGAACAAATAAAGAGATCTTAAAACATTACCAACCTAATTTTATTTTGGGGGGTGAGAGACCATGTATCTTTTTAACCACCTCCTTTGGGATGTCTTACTTGTAGGTCTGGAGTGTGGAGTGGTTGCCTGACCTGTTCTGACCCCTTACATTCTGTGAGTCCTAGGTGCAACTGGGCTGAGCAGTTTCAGCATCATAAACAAAGGAAATGAACTAACCATTTACTGTTTCCTCTAACTGCTGGGAGCCTCTGCTGGGCTCTGGCATTCCTGCTAGTTTTGAAGCGAAAATACTAGAGTATTCTCCTGACAGATCCCTGAAAGTCTATAATTTTAGAACTAGAAAGGGCAGTAAAGATCATTAACCTCTCCCCTCTTATTACAGATAGGGAAACTGCGGTGCTTAAAGATGAAGTGACCTTGCACAAACTTCAAGAGTTGGTTATTTGCAGCACCTGAACTAACACTAAAGTACCCACCCAGAGTCTTTGACTAGCCTTCGCTTCAGCCATGAGGCCTCATTGTAAGGACAGTATTCTCCAGCTGTTTCTAGGACAGTCTGGTTTATAGAGACTAACTTCCAACTGATGATCCCTCCTCCCCTGGCCCCAGAACTCTCAGCGTCTGATCAAACCAAGCATTGTTGTTAAGTCTTACAGCAATTAAAGAAAAGAAAGATTCTGGTAATTAAAAAGGATACCCAGAGGCCAGAGATATCTCTTTCTCCTGAAACACCTGGGATACATTACCTTAGAGACAACTGAGGTTATATATTATATAACTAACAAACTGGTTATGTTATACCAAATGTGTGTGTGCATAAACTGGTTTTATGCAAAGTATATAAAACAATTTTTTAAAGAGGAAATGATTGATTATAGTTTGTGGTTCATGAAAACTATGACCTGTGGACCCAGAGCATTGCTATATTCTGTAAAGCCTGTTTCAAGGCTCTACCTGAGGGATCTGGACCTAGTTCATGGTTTAAAACAGCTTGCTACTTCCATTAGGGAGCATTTTAGAAATTTAAGGGGACATTTTTTTGTTGATACAGTAATTAGAGGGATTTTAGTGGGAGGGACCAGGGATGCTCTAAGATCTGTTTTTTAGGAAACAGTCTCTCACAATGAAAACTCATTCTGTGTATTACACAGCTCTTCATTATGGAGCTGAACTTTAAGTTGATTAAAAATATGTTTATAATCTCTGCATCTAGAACACAAACACTGAATTTTCCTTTTCACAGCTTTGCGATAGACTGAATTTTCTAGGACTAAAACTACAGTGCAATCAAGGGAAGACTTTTGTCCAGAAAATGTTGAAGTGTTTATCATCATTTTAGAAAATTTAGCTACTTATGGCAAGCCTGCTTATATTATATGAGTGATCAGTACACAATACTTGTATCAGTTGAATAAATATGTGGATATTCCTTATAGCTTGATATATGGAGATTAATTATGTAACTTCCATCACCCAAGAGAAAGTTTCCCAGAAGAAAAATTAACTTTAACTGAAACATATATAATGTCTAGAGCATTAAGGCGAATGATATGATTATGTGTTTCAAGCTAATAAGAATTTATGTCCAGGAAATGGAAATGATATACCATAAGAAAGATTACGTATAAAAAAATAATATTTTAACGTCTCCTTGTTCTCCAAAAATACCACTGACCTACTAGTAAAGATGAAAGGCTCTTATCATGTCCTCAGTAGCTATTTTTTCTCTGCCTTCAACACATCACATATCCTTTATTATTTTTTTTAATATTTATTTATTTATTTTGCCTGCACTGGGTGTTAGTTGCGGCATGCAGGATCTTTTTTTTTTTTAGTTGCGGCATGCAGACTTCTTAGTTGTGGCATGCAGACTTCCTTAGTTCACATATCCATTATTTGATAAGTAGTATTAGCCTATCAATTATAAGTAGTTAATGTGATGTAAAATGTTCTTATTTCTCAGGAACACCATTTGTATTTTTTTATCCATGGTCTGACTTTGTGGAGTAAGGAGAAACATATTGTCATTCACGTAAGTTTCCTGTCAGAATGACACTAATCGTTGATAATTCTTACAGAAATAAAATTTTATAGGCAATCATTGTCAGTCTATTCAATCACAGAGAGGTGGATTCAGCTAAATTTTTTTTTTTTTGGTCTAAGAATTCAAAATGGTAGGAGTAGATATCCGAATTATAATAATGCTTACTACCCTGGGGATTTTTAAAGAAGTATGATGTGAAAAATGGTGCCAAAGTCTGACTACTTGGGCTAGTCTAGTTTTGGCTTATGGTAACACTTAAATGACACTTGAAAATTTAGTCCTTCAATTCTATGTCACTAATTAACTCACATGTACATTCTTTCCAACTATGACATTGGTAATTATATAAAGATAGGTCCATCTGAACGTTTGTTTAGAAAAACAGCTGTCTAGAAAAACATCAATCTTAAAACATCTAAAATTTTCCATAAAACAACTTTGCTTTCTGATACAGTTCCCTTTTTGCAAATTTGCCTGAACTTTGATAAATTTATAACTCATATACGTTCTTTCTTACTCAGGAAAAAGAATGATATTAATTTAGCAGTGACATTTTCTCTAGTTATCACTTGAGTAATCAAGCATCACCTCACTATTATCAAGCACTTTCCTCTGTGTCTGTAATTTATAGTGATAACAAGTCTTTCTATGACTAACACAACCTGGCATGCCCTAACACGTTGTTTTCTTCACCCTAGCACACCATGTTAGCTGGAGGTCATTATTTCTATCTCCTTTATCAATTACAGACTTATCATAGGATGATCTGACCCCGTTCCCCTTGTGACCTAGGACAACATCATCTCAGTCACCTTTTTCTGGATTCCAAAATGCACACTTTATTTCAATGTCTTTCATACAATCTGGATAATACATTATGCCAATTACAGCCACGGAAGGTTAACCTGACAATTTAGTCATGGTATAGCTGGCCTTACCTGCAATATGATTGATTGAATGTTTGAGTTGATTCAATCAGACATTGAAATTGTGAAAAGGATAAGACTATTCACTTTCCATAAAATTGCACTGTTTTTAAGCCTTTAAAATTGATACACCTTGAAAAGTGCCCTTATGTTATAGATTTTCTTTTGTACCAGTGCCAATGGTAACTTTGTATGCATAATTCTGAGGAAGAAATTAGAGTAGGTGGAAAAGGATAGCATGCATTTGGCAATCATGTTGAGTGATTTTTCAGTTCATTAAGCCTCAAAATTTAAGCTGTTCTAAATAAGACAGATGCGTTCCCTTTCTTCCAATATATAAAGCATAATTAATTCAAATTACTTACTTGGCTATTTCATATATATTTTAAGATTATGAAAGGTGAATGAACTAACATTGAATTTAATTGTTAACTGTAATATTCCATCACTTTTGTGGTATAGGAGTGTGTATGTATGCTGTATGTGTGTTTTGGATGTAGGTATGCATGTGTGTATGTGCCCACATACAGGGAAAATATTTCTTGCCCATAACCTCTTAAAATATAACTAATAAAATTAGGAAAATACTGTTCATGGAGTTGCTTTTCTGATGGGTAAATTCTATTAAAAACCCTCTGAAAAATAATATTTCTTCAGTAAAATAATTTTCACCTATAAAGGACTACCGTTATATATATAAATCCATTACAGGGCAAGTTTTAATGCAAATACTTGTGATATACTCTAAGTGATCAAAATAGTATTTTCATTTTAAAATGCACTGGTATCTATATATATACAGTGACTCTTTTCCTCCTCAGTAGCTCAGTATTTGAGACCACCATAACCAGGTCACTTTCATTAAGTTAAAAAAAATCTTAATCTAGTTTTTGCTGTTCCTTTGCCTGAAAATGCTCTTCCTCAGATAACCACATGGCTTGCTCCCTTGTCTCTTTCAGTTTTTTTGCTCAGGGAAGCCTTTGTATCAACTCTTTTTAAATAACAACCTTTCACTCCTTAACCTTCTCTGCTTCATTTTTCTCCACATCAGTTACTGATATCTACATACTATATCAGTTTTCACATTTATGTGCTTATGGTCTATCTCTCTCCATTACAATGTAGACTCCAAGAAGTCAGAAAATTTTGTCTTATTTGTTTCCTCCTGTATTTCCAGGCCCTGGATCGGTGCCTGGCACATAGTAAGTGCTCAACAGATACTTACTGAAAGAATGGAAAAAAATATATCTATTTTTTGTCCCATAAATAACTTGATATTTACTGATTATTTTTCTTGAGCATATAAACATAATTTTTTTTGTATTTACTTGAATAGTGTTGAGAAGAAAAGATATTATTTCCATAATTTGGTGCAACTCGTGTGTGTGCGCGTGCATATTTGTACGCACTGAAAGATGAAGGACTCTACAAAATATATTTATCTTCTGACTTTCTTGTTATAGAGCTTCCAGTAGTACATGTCCTTCAGAGTGCTGTATATTTTTGGTGTAATCATCATGACAGATTTTCTTAAATTAATATAAAACACAGAGAGCAGTTTTTTTCAAGTCTAATCAGAAAGAATTACCCCAGTTAACTACTTCTGTTGTACTTCTTTGTTTGTGTGTGTGTGTGTGTGTGTGTGTGTGTGTGTGTATTTTAAAATCATTTCCTTACTTCTCTAAGGCATGTTTTAGAGTTTTTGACCAATTTTCAGATTTGGAGATATATCTTAAGCCTCTATACACATCTGTGTGAGATGTCTGAGAGGAATAAAATAGCAAGTAAATGAACACTGAAGCTTATTTTATGTTTTGTGTGAAAAGTCAAGGAAAATGGTGAGCCAATGAATGTCTGTCCATTGATCTTGGTACTTGAAAATAGAAGTCACAATGCACTTAATTCTTCTGTTGTCTAAGGGACCTCTGTATCCAGAGTACAAATATTTGAAACACAAAGTCAGCTATATGTTCTTTTTTTTGACCAATTTTCAATTTGCAAACATATAGAAGCTCTGGGAGGGGGTCAAAAAATGTGTCTTTATGAAAAACAAATCAGATCAGACTAATCTAATTCCCTCTGTGACAGAGTGACAGACCCTGTGGTTAAGAGGAAAGCAATAGATATAAGATCTTTATTTCAGTCAGGCTTTTAATTCAGTCTTGTGCGATATTAATTAGGGAGCAGGAAAGCAGAGTTGAGATCCTACTATTAGAGCATGGGTGTGCAACTGTTTGGAAGGTCACACTGAAAGAGTAGTTATTAATCGGTCCATGCTGCCCCAAAGGATGGAAGTAGATATTGAGTGATGCTTCAGTATCTGTCGTGGGTCCATTACTGTATCTTTATCGGTGACTGGGATGGTTAAGTGGAGCTCTTATTCGTTAAGTTCATGGATAACATCAAGTTGGGAGGGGTAACTGTCCTCAGAATAAACTTGAAAATTTAAATGACCTTCTTAAGATGGGGAAGTGGCTTGTGAAAGCACAAGAAAGGAAAAAGAATTATGCCCTAGGAATAAATAGAAGGAAGGCACTCATACAAAAATTTCTCTGCAAACTAAATATGAGACATGTAGGACTATTTTTAGGTAGCTGCAGTGGGAGAGCACAATAAAAGTTGCCCACAAACAGGGTAATTTAAAAATATCTAGTCCTCCCAAATTACTGTACTGAAAATAAGAATGTGAAAATCCTATTTTTGTGTAGAATTTGACACTCTCCATTTCTGTCATTTTAACTACTGACCCACTCACCCAATTTTACAAACCCATTTTCATTTGATATCCTAGGCTAGCCACGCCCCTGGATTCATTATGCTTCACGAGGAGGCATAGAGAAGACTTTGTGGAAGATAAAGACTTCACCCCTTATTGATATCCCTGGTCTACTTGTTTGCTAAATGGAGTGCATATTTCTTTTCCTTGACCCTATTTTCCCAAACTGTTTATCTTAGTTTCTCTTATATTGCCCTCCCAATTTTTTGCCTGAATGTTGTAATCATTGATTTTCTTTGCCATTCTACGTCCCATGGTTCATAATCAGTAGGTGAGTTGCTTCACCTTGATTTATGGGGTATGAGTACTCTGGCTATTTACTAAATTTGACCACAACATTGCTCGTATTGGCATTTAGTAGCACTGTTCTTCCAGACTCCTGGATGTCTGTATGTTTTGACTTCTAACCTCATCTCAGGCAATTACTTGTCAGTTTTGACTGCCTGCCAAGACTTGACCTAGCACCTAGCCTTGATTTCTGGTGTTTATTTGTTTTCCATCTTCAAATTGGTCTCCTGGCTGCAGCCCTCTGACATCCTATGGGCCACCACCTTTAGCCTACATATACATGGCTGGTTGCTAGCCCCATGACTGCCCCCTTTGTGAACATTTTAAATGATATTTATTGGGGTTATTTTATTTTATTTTTATTCCAAAAGTATTGCAAAACAAAAGCAGAGTAAAATCAAAACTTTACAAAAAACATTTCAGATATAATGAAAATTTCTTACCTTCCCTCTGCCCATCCTGTTGCACTAAGATGTTTTCTGATAACAGTTTGTTATCTAATCTTCCAGGTACATATAGCTATAAAATTTTATAAATGATAAGTTTAACAAAATGATATTATAATGTCCTACAACTTGCTTTTTTCATTTTATATTTAACCATTTCCCTTTTGATGAATAATAGAATATTTCTAAGTTTCTCCTACTATAAAATACTATATATCCATATCCTCATAAATTTATCCCAGGCATATATATATATATATTTCTAGAATAAATTTATTGAAATTTAATTGATTTGAACTGAAAGAAATCATGAAGATATCCTGATTACAAAGTTGTTTGATTGCATTGTCTGTCCTAAAATGCTCAAGCTTTAGGTTAAGAGCTAAAAAGTAAAATGTGAAGTGTTCAAGTTTCCAAATTTTTTAAATTAAACCAACTATTTTAAGAAGTTAAATATAAGAATATTTCACAGTAATAGTAATATATCTATAATTTATATTTGGAAAAAGTAATCAACAATATCTGAAACATTTCTTTCTAAAACTGAATTATTGTTATGATTAACTTTTTAAGCCAAGGAGAAAAATTTTTCACACTAATGTTATTTTAAGAGAAAATTTACTCCAAAATAACCCAACTGTTGTTTAATTTTTTTTCAAATATGGTGTACATTTAAATTCAGTATTTTGGGTTACCCTCAAAAAATCTTTATATAGCCTGCCTCAACTAAAGATACATGCTTCTCACCATAGAAAACAACTTTTAAAACATTTCAAAATAAATTATGAACAAAAAAGCTTTAGAGCATAAATATAATTTCTTTTCATTATCGGAGAGCAAACATTTAGCAATGCCTTGGGGTCCTGGTATTATCTATTAGAATGTGACATTTCAGATCACAGACCTAAAATTTCCACTGTGACCTACTTCTATTTTGAAATTCAGTTTCCAAAGTACCAGAAGTTTTCCTTAATGGCTAAAATGTTAGGAACAACTTTTCTGTGAAAGTAGTGCTTCTGTTAGAAAGCTTTGGATTTTCTGGTTAAATAGAGGTGTTTACCTGAAGTAAACATGATATAAGTCTGCAAGCTTGGAATGGGCTTAGAATTTTATTAGGTTTCTCCCAAAAGAACCATTTTGAATAAGGTGGCTGATGTAATCAATATTTTGGGGAGGGGTTAGGAATAAAAGGTAAAATGTGCCAAAGAATTGTACTTGTACTTCACAACAGTGACAGAAAGAAGAGTGAAGTTGATTAGAGATTAAAAACACTGATATTCCAGCAGTCAGAAGAGGAACTGGAAAGAAACAGACAATCATAGGGAAAGGAACAAAAAACGTGTTCAAAGGTATAAAATTATTATTCAGCATTATAGAGCTCTCCATGTTTGTGTAGATATATGTGAACATTGTACTTGATTATTCTTCAGTGACATGATAGGATAAAACCTCAAGACCAGTCCTATTATATAGACAGAAAAACAAAGGGAGCAAATACAGATGGCTTCCTTTGAATACCAGTGAGCTACTTAGTAGGTGAACAGATACAAAACAAGAACACTTAGAGGATTAAAATAGTTTAGGATCAATTTATTCTTATATCCTGCTGGGTTTTGAATTTTCATTATTTAATTTGAAAACTTCTTTGTGGGTACAAATTAGAGCATATGTTCCAATTAGGGTCTATGGTACCTACTTTAGTTATTTGTTATCAGGAGGATAACACACTGTACAATGCATCCAAGAGACAGGTAAATATCCCCAGAAAGCAGTCTTCTCTTTACTGTTAATAGTACAATATATAAAAAACCTGGGATACATTTTTTAGGTAGAAGTTACAATATTACCGTGGCTAAGGAAGTAAACTTCATCAAGAAATATAACTGACGTCAATAGATTCAAGAGTCTTTGCTTCTAGGAAGATTTTCTTGGTCCTCTCCAATTCCCCTGTCTAGTAGCAATCTTTTTTTCTAAACCCCTAGTGTTTACTATAAATCAATATTTCTGGGTACATGTAACACATTATTGCACTGATTTTTTTTACATATCTAACTCCTTGCATCCAGGGCAGGCATCATATTTGACTATCCATGGTACGTATCACAGTACTGAACATCTCATAAGCACTAAATAAATACTGCTGGTTATTTGCTGAACCTTAAAAATCTTCAGAATTAACTCAAATCTATCTGTCATTATCATTATTGTCATTAAATTGTGTATCCACAAATGCAACTATTAAATGCCCATTATGTCTAAAGCTTTTAGGGTATGTGGAGGAATATTAGCTGTCATACAAAGCAAATGAAACAGCTTTTATTTCTTCCCAGTCATTTATATTTGGAATCACAAAATTAACAATGTAGACATATATAAGCATATGATATATACATATATGCACATATTATATATACATATGCATACATACATATATACACAGATATCTATTATAGGACATTAAATATGCATATAAAATGCAGAAGCCTGTACAACGTACTGTGCAAAGTTTGGCCCATGGACTGGCTGCCAGTTCTCAAACTGTTTGTTAGTTACGGGTCTGAAGTGAGATAAAGTACTTGAGCCGAGAAGTAAATCAGATATAGAATGAAGCACAATATTTAGTTGAGCTGACTTTTTTTTTTTTTTTTTTAAACATCTTTATTGAAGTATAATTGCTTTACAATGGTGTGCTAGCTTCTGCTTTACAACAAAGTGAATCAGTTACACATATACATATGTTGCCATATCTCTTCCCTCTTGCATCTCCCTCCCTCCCACCCTCCCTATCCCACCCCTCTAGGTGGTCACAAAGCACCGAGCTGATCTCCCTGTGCTATGCGGCTGCTTCCCACTTGTTATCTATTTTACATTTGGTAGTGTATATATGTCCATGACACTCTCTCACCCTGTCACATCTCACCCCTCCCCCTCCCCATATCCTCAAGTCCATTCTCTAGTAGGTCTGTGTCTTTATTCCCGTCTTGCCACTAGGTTCTTCATGACTTTTTTTTTTTCCTTAGATTCCATATATATGTGTTAGCATACTGTATTTCTTTTTCTCTTTCTGACTTACTTCACTCTGTATGACAGACTCTAACTCCATCCACCTCATTACAAACACCTCCATTTCATTTCTTTTTATGGCTGAGTAATATTCCATTGTATATATGTGCCACATCTTCTTTATCCATTCATCCGATGATGGACACCTAGGTTGCTTCCATGTCCTGGCTATTGTAAACAGAGCTGCAATGAATATTTTGGTACATGACTCTTTCTGAATTATGGTTTTCTCAGGGTATATGCCCAGTAGTGGGATTGCTGGGTCATATGGTAGTTCTATTTTTAGTTTTTTAAGGAACCTCCATACTGTTCTCCATAGTGGCTGTATCAATTTACATTCCCACCAACAGTGCAAGAGTGTTCCCTTTTCTCCACACCCTCTCCAGCATTTATTGTTTCTAGATTTTTTGATGATGGCCATTCTGACCGGTGTGAGATGATACCTCATTGTAGTTTTGATTTGCATTTCTCTAATGATTAATGATGTTGAGCATTCTTTCATGTGTCTGTTGGCAATCTGTATCTCTTCTTTGGAGAAATGTCTATTTAGGTCTTCTGCCCATTTTTGGATTGGGTTGTTTGTTTTTTTGTTATTGAGCTGCATGAGCTGCTTGTAAATCTTGGAGATTAATCCTTTGTCCGTTGCTTCATTTGCAAATATTTTCTCCCATTCTGAGGGTTGTCTTTTGGTCTTGTTTATGGTTTCCTTTGCTGTGCAAAAGCTTTTAAGTTTCATTAGGTCCCATTTGTTTATTTGTGTTTTTATTTCCATTTCTCTAGGACCTGGGTCAAAAAGGATCTTGCTGTGACTTATGTCATACAGTGTTCTGCCTATGTTTTCCTCTAAGAGTTTGATAGTGTCTGGCCTTACACTTAGGTCTTTAATCCATTTTGAGTTTATTTTTGTGTATGGTGTTAGGGAGTGTTCTAATTTCATACTTTTACATGTACCTGTCCAATTTTCCCAGCACCACTTATTGAAGAGGCTGTCTTTTCTCCACTGTATATGCTTGCCTCCTTTATCAAAGATAAGGTGACCATATGTGCGTGGGCTTATCTCTGGGCTTTCTATCCTGTTCCATTGATCTATATTTCTGTTTTTGTGCCAGTACCAAACTGTCTTGATTACTGTAGCTTTGTAATATAGTCTGAAGTCCGGGAGCCTGATTCCTCCAGCTCTGTTTTTCTTTCTCAAGATTGCTTTGGCTATTCGGGGTCTTTTGTGTTTCCATACAAATTGTGAAATTTTTTGTTCTAGTTCTGTGAAAAATGCCAGTGGTAGTTTGATAGGGATTGCATTGAATCTGTAGATTGCTTTGGGTAGCAGAGTCATTTTCACAATGTTTATTCTTCCAATCCAAGAACATGGTATATCTCTCCATCTATTTGTATCATCTTTAATTTCTTTCATCAGTGTCCTATAATTTTCTGCATACAGGTCTTTTGTCTCCTTAGGTAGGTTTATTCCTAGGTATTTTATTCTTTTTGTTGCAATGGTAAACGGGAGTGTTTTCTTAATTTCACTTTCAGATTTTTCATCATTAGTATACAGGAATGCAAGAGATTTCTGTGCATTAATTTTGTATCCTGCTACTTTACCAAATTCATTGATTAGCTCTAGTAGTTTTCTGGTAGCATCTTTTGGATTCTCTATGTATAGTATCATGTCATCTGCAAACAGTGACAGCTTTACTTCTTCTTTTCCGATTTGGATTCCTTTTATTTCTTTTTCGTCTCTGATTGCTGTGGCTAACACTTCCAAAACTATGTTGAATAATAGTGGTGAGAGTGGGCAACCTTGTCTTGTTCCTGATCTTAGTGGAAATGGTTTCAGTTTTTCACCATTGAGGACAATGTTGGCTGTGGGTTTGTCATATACGGCCTTTATTATGTTGAGGAAAGTTCCCTCTATGCCTACTTTCTGCAGGACTTTTATCATAAATGGGTGTTGAATTTTGTCGAAAGCTTTCTCTGCATCTATTGAGATGATCATATGGTTTTTCTCCTTCAATTTGTTAATATGATGTATCACGTTGATTGATTTGCGTATATTGAAGAATCCTTGCATTCCTGGAATAAACCCCACTTGATCATGGTGTGTGATCCTTTTAATGTGCTGTTGGATTCTGTTTGCTAGTATTTTGTTGAGGATTTTTGCATCTATGTTCATCAGTGATATTGGCCTGTAGTTTTCTTTCTTTGTGACATCTTTGCCTGGTTTTGGTATCAGGGTGATGGTGGCCTCGTAGAATGAGTTGGGGAGTGTTCCTCCCTCTGCAATATTTTGGAAGAGTTTGAGAAGGATAGGTGTTAGCTCTTCTCTAAATGTTTGATAGAATTCGCCTGTGAAGCCATCTGGTCCTGGGCTTTTGTGTGTTGGAAGATTTTTAATCACAGTTTCAATTTCAGTGCTTGTGATTGGTCTGCTCATATTTTCTATTTCTTCCTGGTTCAGTCTCGGCAGGTTGTGCATTTCTAAGAATCTGTCCATTTCTTCCAGGTTGTCCATTTTATTAGCATAGAGTTGCTTGTAGTAATCTCTTATGATCGTTTGTATTTCTGCAGTGTCAGTGGTTACTTCTCCTTTTTCATTTCTAATTCTATTAATTTGAGTCTTCTCCTTTTTTCTCTTGATGAGTCTGGCTAATGGTTTATCAATTTTGTTTATCTTCTCAAAGAACCAGCTTTTAGTTTCATTGATTTTTGCTATTGTTTCCTTCATTTCTTTTTCATTTATTTCTGATCTGATCTTTATGATTTCTTTCCTTCTGCTAGCTTTGGGGTTTTTTTGTTCTTCTTTCTCTAATTGCTTTAGGTGCAAGGTTAGGTTGTTTATTCGAGATGTTTCCTGTTTCTTGATGTAGGCTTGTATTGCTATAAACTTCCCTCTTAGAACTGCTTTTGCTGCATCCCATAGGTTTTGGATCGTCGTGTCTCCATTGTCATTTGTTTCTAGGTATTTTTTGATTTCCCCTTTGATTTCTTCAGTGATCACTTCGTTATTAAGTAGTGTATTGTGTAGCCTCCATGTGTTTGTATTTTTTACAGATCTTTTCCTGTAATTGATATCTAGTCTCATAGCGTTGTGGTCGGAAAAGATACTTGATACGATTTCAATTTTTTTAAATTTACCAAGGCTTGATTTGTGACCCAAGACATGATCTATCCTGGAGAATGTTCCATGAGCACTTGAGAAAAATGTGTATTCTGTTGTTTTTGGGTGGAATGTCCTATAAATATCAATTAAGTCCATCTTGTTTAATGTATCATTTAAAGCTTGTGTTTCCTTATTTATTTTCATTTTGGATGATCTGTCCATTGGTGAAAGTGGGGTGTTAAAGTCCCCTACTATGATTGTGTTACTGTCGATTTCCCCTTTTATGGCTGTTAGTATTTGCCTTATGTATTGAGGTGCTCCTATGTTGGGTGCATAAATATTTACAATTGTTATACCTTCCTCTTGGATCGATCCCTTGATCATTATATAGTGTCCGTCTTTGTCTCTTGTAATTGTCTTTATTTTAAAGTCTATTTTGTCTGATATGAGAATTGCTACTCCAGCTTTCTTTTGATTTCCATTTGCATGGAATATCTTTTTCCATCCCCTCACTTTCAGTCTGTATGTGTCTCTAGGTCTGAAGTGGGTCTCTTGTAGACAGCATATATATGGGTCTTGTTTTTGTATCCATTCAGCCAGTCTGTGTCTTTTGGTGGGAGCATTTAATCCATTTACATTTAAGGTAATTATCGATATGTATGTTCCTATTCCCATTTTCTTAAATGTTTTGGGTTTGTTATTGTAGGTGTTTTCCTTCTCTTGTGTTTCTTGCCTAGAGAAGGTCCTTTAGCATTTGTTGTAAAGCTGGTTTGGTGGTGCTGAACTCTCTCAGCTTTTGCTTGTCTGTAAAGGTTTTAATTTCTCCATCAAATCTGAATGAGATCCTTGCTGGGTAGAGTAATCTTGGTTGTAGGTTTTTCTCCTTCATCACTTTAAGTATATCCTGCCACTCCCTTCTGGCTTGCAGCGTTTCTGCTGAAAGATCAGCTGTTAACCTTATGGGGATGCCCTTGTGTGTTATCTGTTGTTTTTCCCTTGCTGCTTTTAATATGTTTTCTTTATATTTAATTTTTGATAGTTTGATTAATATGTGTCTTGGTGTGTTTCTCCTTGGATTTATCCTGTATGGGACTCTCTGTGCTTCCAGGACTTGATTAACTATTTCCTTTCCCATATTAGGGAAGTTTTCAACTATAATCTCTTCAAATATTTTCTCAGTCCCTTTCTTTTTCTCTTCTTCTTCTGGGACCCCTATAATTCGAATGTTGGTGCGTTTAATGTTGTCCCAGAGGTCTCTGAGACTGTCCTCAGTTCTTTTCATTCTTTTTTCTTTATTCTGGTCTGCAGTAGTTATTTCCACCATTTTATCTTCCAGGTCACTTATCCGTTCTTCTGCCTCAGTTATTCTGCTATTGATCCCATCTAGAGTATTTTTAATTTCATTTATTGTGCTTGTCATCGTTTCTTGATTCCTCTTTAGTTCTTCTACGTCCTTGTTAAATGTTTCTTGCATTTTGTCTATTCTATTTCCAAGACTTTGGATCATCCTTACTATCATTATTCTGAATTCTTTTTCAGGTAGACTACCTATTTCCTCTTCATTTGTTAGGTCTGGTGTGTTTTGACCCTGCTCCTTCATCTGCTGTGTGTTTTTCTGTCTTCTCATTTTGCTTATCTTACTGTGTTTGGGGTCTCCTTTTCACAGGCTGCAGGTTCGTAGTTCCCGTTGTTTTTGGTATCTGTCCCCAGTGGCTAAGGTTGGTTCAGTGGGTTGTGTAGGTTTCCTGGTGGAGGGAACTAGTGCCTGTGTTCTGGTGGATGAGGCTGGATGTTGTCTTTCTGGTGGGTTCGTCCACGTCTGGTGGTGTGTTTTGGGGTGTCTGTGGCCTTATTATGATTTTAGGCAGCCTCTCTGTTAATGGATGGGGCTGTGTTCCTCTCTTGCTAGTTGTTTGGCATAGGGTGTCCAGCACTGTAGCTTGCTGGTCGTTGAGTGAAGCTGGGTCTTGATGTTGAGATGGAGATCTGTGAGAGATTTTCGCCGTTTGGTATTACGTGGAGCTGGGAGGTCTCTTGTGGACCAGTGTCCTGAAGTTGGCTCTCCCACCTCAGAGGCACAGCCCTGATGCCTGGCTGGAGCACCAAGAGCCTTTCATCCACACGGCTCAGAATAAAAGGGAGAAAAAATGGAAAGAAAGAAAAAAAGAGGATAAAATAAAATAAAATAAAGCAATTATAATAAAAAATAAGAAAAAAATTATTAAGAGTAAATTTATTAAGAAAAAAAAATTTTTTTTAATTTTTAAAAATAGATTTATTAATTTTTTATACTAAAAATAAGAAAAAAATTATTTAGAAAAAATTTATTAAGAAAAAAAATTTTTTAATTTTTTAAAATAAAAAAATATGAAAAAACTTATTAAAAATTTTTTTAAAAATAGAAAATAAGGAAAAAATTATTAAGAAAACATTTATTAGGGAAAAAAAAAATTTTTAAGCCAAAAAAAAAAAAAAAAAAAAACGGACGGACCTAACCCTAGGACTAACGGTGAGAGCAAAGCTATACAGACAAAATCTCACCCAGAAGCATACACATCTACACTCACAAAAAAAAGGAAAAGGGGAAAAGTTAATATATCCTGCTCCCAAAGTCCATCTCCTAAATTTGGGATGATTCGTTGTCTATTCAGGTATTCAACAGATGCAGGCACATCAAGTTGTTTGTGGAGCTTTAATCCGCTGCTTCTGAGGCTGCTGGGAGAGATTTCCCTTTCTCTTCTTTGTTCGTACAGCTCCCGGGGTTCAGCTTTGGATTTGGACCCGCCTCTGCATGTAGGTCCCCTGAGGGCGTCTGTTCCCCGCCCAGACAGAACGGGGTTAAAGGAGCAGCTGATTCGGGGGCTCTGGCTCAGTCAGGCCGGGGGGAGGGAGCGGTACGGAGGAGGCGGGGCGAGCCTGCGGCGGCAGAAGCCGGCGTGACGTTGCAGCAGCCTGAGGCGCGCCGTGTGCTCTCCCGGGGAAGTTGTCCCCGGATTACGGGAGCCTGGCCGTGGCGGGCTGCACAGGCTCCCGGGAGAGGCGGTGTGGAGAATGACCTGTGCTCGCCCACAGGCTGTTTGGTGGCGGCAGCAGCAGCCTTAGCGTCTCATGCCCGTCTCTGGGGTCTGCGCTGATAGCCGCGGCTCGCGCCCGTCTCTGGAGTTCGTTTAAGTGGCGCTCTGAATCCCCTTTCCTTGCACGCCGCGAAACAAAGAGGCAAGAAAAAGTCTCCTGCCTCTTCGGCAGCTGCAGACTTTTTCTCGTGCACCCTCCCGGCTAGTTGTGGTGCGCTAGACCCTTCAGGCTGTGTTCACGCAGCCAACCCCAGTCCTCTCCCTGGGATCCGACCGAAGCCCGCGCCTCAGCTCCCAGCCCCCGCCCGCCCCGGCGGGTGAGCAGACAAGCCTCTCGGGCTGGTAAGTGCTGCTCGGCGCCGAGCCTCTGTGCGGGAATCTCTCCGTTTTTCCCTCTGCGTCCCTGTTGCTGTGGGATCCGCGCTGATAGCCGCGGCTCGCGCCCGTCTCTGGAGCTCGTTTAGGCGGCGCTCTGAATCCCCTCTCCTTGCGCGCCGCGAAACAAAGAGGCAAGAAAAATTCTCTTGCCTCTTTGGCAGCTGCAGTCTTTTTCCCGGACTCCCTCCCGGCTAGCACCGAAGCCCGAGCCCCAGCTCCCAGGCCCCGCCCGCCCCGGCGGCTGAGCAGACAAGCCTCTCTGGCTGGTGAGTGCTGGTCGGCACCGCTCCTCTGTGCGGGAATCTCCGCTTTGCCCTCCGCACCAATGTGGCTGCGCTCTCCTCCGTGGCTCCGAAGCTTCCCCCCTCTGCTACCCGCAGTCTCTGCCCACGAAGGGGCTTCCTAGTGTGTGGAAACCTTTCCTCCTTCACAGCTCCCTCCCACTGGTGCAGGTCCCGTCCCTATTCTTTTGTCTCTGTTATTTCTTTTTTCTTTTGCCCTACCCAAGTACGTGGGGATTTTCTTGCCTTTTGGGAGGTCTGACGTCTTCTGCCAGCGTTCAGTGGGTGTTCTGTAGGAGCAGTTCCACGTGTAGATGTATTTCTCATGTATCTGTGGGGAGGAAGGTGATCTCCGCGTCTTACTCTTCCGCCATCTTCGAGGACAGTCTCGACTTTTTATTTTAATAGAAAGACATTCCTGATGAAGAAAGCAGTGACTTGATTTACATACTGGCACAAGTTACTGATCTCGTTGGGGACCGGCATTTTAAGTAGCACTGAAATATAATATTAATGTGTTTAATGTTCAAGCCAAAGGATCTATACTCTGAGAGAACTTTTTCACACCTTAACCATGTTGACTGTACAGCTAATTGCAAGGGAAGATGATTCACTGCACTTGCAATACCCTATGAGTACATCCACCATGAGAGACTACCCCAACTCTGTGATAACATAAAAGTACTAAAATAAGTATTATATGATCAATGATAGAAAAATGGACAAAATAAATTGAGGTTTTTATATGTGCCCATAAACAGAATGATGAGTTCAACCTCTTAATAATCAGCTAAATGTGAATAAAAGCTCTAATAGATGCCATTTTTTTACCTATTGAATTTTCCCCCAGTTTAAAAATTGGATACTATCAAGTGCTGACAAGGATGCGGAACACTAATTATTCTCCCTCATTTTCCCAAGTAGGCTGTAAAATTCTTGAAAGCAGGAAATATGTTTTAAACACGTATTTTATACTTCATTGTCTTTAATCCCTCTCAGGATCCAGCACAATGCTTTTTATATAGTGTGTGTGTTAAATTCATATTTGTAAATGAGATTGAAGGATAAAGATTCATTATCAGAAACACAGTAATGGAGGAAATTGGTTGAGAGCAAAAGAAGGTTTTTACTATCTTTGTGTCCAAAAGGTATATATTGCTTGGCTACTCTGAGAATGAGGACCAGTGGTCTATTCACAGATTCAGTTTATTCCTAGAATAGAAAAACCTGAGAATGAAAATATTCTTGTATGTGCCATGGGTGGACAGAAGGGCAGGGCAGAGAGTCAGATCACAGAACTAAAGAGATCACAGAACTTCTAACTTCCTTTTGCCTCCTTTCAGGCAAAAGGAGGTTAGAAGTAAAATGGAGGATCGTTTTATCAATGAGAAACCTAAGGCCCAGGGAAGTAAGTGTGAGGTTGCCTGGCTAGTTATTACCAAACTCCTTGTGTCTAACCACTTTACAGAGCAAAGGGGATATTTTTAAAGATAATTATATAAGAAAAGTAGAGTTTATTAATATATGGGCATAATTAAGGTGTTAGCCTTAGAAACGTAAGGGAAAACATGCAGCTTAAATGGGGTGTTTGCGCGATGAGAAACAAAAACCTAGATATTTAAAAATTCTAAGTAAATGACACTGCTGGCAACAGTTGAACCACACCTTTCCTCCACAAGTAGGAGCTAGTTTCATTCTAGAATAGCCAGCCACGCTGGGCAGTATGCCCATTGTGTCACTGATACAGCCTGGTGATAAGTTGGTAACTAAGTGCAGTTACTGGTGATACATCCCCACTGACATCATGATTCTGAAATACTCCTTGCTATCAGTTTCACTCTTTGAATGGTTGTATTCTGCTGAGTGGCCAAAATGAGATTAAACTGGTGGCAAAAGGCTACCAGTATGTCGTGACTTTTCCACAAACGTTCTCAGTTGTCAAAGTCAAATGGAGTCAATTGACAGTCATAGTCTATTCTACTATTACACATTCTTTTGTATTGCTTGGTAACAACAAAGATCGGATCAATTGGAAAGCTCTTTTAGATCATGTCTTTAAGAGAAACTTGGCATAATTTTTCTAAAAATAGGAGTAGTTTTGAATGATTAACAACTCCAATTTCTGATAGGATGATTTTGCTAAATATTCATAGTACTTAAATATACCTCACGCTTTTTCAAAAATAATATACATCAGATAAATGTAAGGGAAAAACAGAAACCATTTAAATGCAATTATTCTTTAACGTTTTTCTTTATATAAAATTATGTAGTCACATTTTGAGAGGCAGATAAAAGGGCTGACTTCATGGCAACCTGTGAACTCAGTATTATTATATTGATATAGTAAAGAAAAATTGCCATCTGGATTAAGACATAACCCGTATTGTGATTTAAACTTATTTGGAAAATTTATATGTGAAACTCTTTTCTATGGCACTTCTTTTGTGTGTACATGTTGCAGGGTTATTTGCAGACGTGGACTGGGCGGTGCTCAGAGAGCTAACTGCAATGCAAGCCTGGATCTCCCATTTTCTTGTTGTAAGATCACTAGGCAATAACTGCCGCTTTCTGTGCGTTTTATTTTTCAAACTGTAAAATGCTTGTAATCAAAGCATTTGTGAGGCTAAGTTAGATAAGAGACAGCAAGTATTTTCAGATCTTCAGATGATAGATGCTATATAAATACAAGGTACAGACATCAGTATGCATTTAATAGAAGATTGCAATGACGGCTATAAATACAGAAATGTTTATTTGGCTACTTAACTTGATCATTGGTTGAAACATTTATTTTAGAAATGAGTGATACTTCTGAGATATTATCTACACAGGGTGACAGACTTGACCTTCAACAGGCAACTTTCTGATTATTCCTGTGAAGAATGAGTTGTGCGCACTCTGTTTCTGGATTTGTGTTAAAAATAAGCTTCGGGGCTCTGCGGCCAAGAAGGCAAATGTAGTGTGGTGGCGTTCCGGGAGTACTCAAGGCTTTGCGTTGCAAATCCAGTGCTACCAGCGTGAAGAATTCCAACTGAATCATGACTACTCCAACCCCGAATTCATCATGAATTGCACGGTGAACGTTCAAGACGTGTGTCAGAAAGAAGTGATGGAACACAGCACAGCCGTGTGGCTGACAGAGTCTTGGTGCTCCGGCCGGGTGTCAGGCCTGAGCCTCTGAGGTGGGAGACCAGAGTTCAGGACATTGGACCACCAGAGACCTCCCAGCCCCACGTAATATCACTCGGTGAGACCTCTCCCAGAGATCTCTGTCTCAACGCTAAGACCCAGCTCCACTCAACAACCAGCAAGCTCCAGTGCTGGACACCCCATGCCAAAAAACTAGCAGGACCGGAACACAACCCCACCCATTAGCACAGAGGATGCCAAAAATCATACTAAGTTCACAGACACCCCAAAACGCACCAACAGACACGGTCCTACCCACCAGAAATACAAGATCCAGCCTCATCCACCAGAACACAGGCACCAGTCCTCTCCACCAGGAAGCCTACACAAGCCACTGAACCAACCTTACCTACTGGGGGAAGACACCAAAAACAATGGGAAGTACGAACCTGCAGCCTGCGCAAAGGAGACTCCAACCACAGTAAGTTAAGGAAAATGAGAAGACATAGAAATACACAGCAGATGAAGGAGCAAGGTAAAAACCCACCAGAGCAAACAAATGAAGAGGAAATAGGCAGTCTACCTGAAAAAGAATTCAGAGTAATGACAGTAAAGATGATCCAAAATCTTGGAAGTAGAATGGAGAAAGTACAAGAAATGTTTAACAAGGACCGAGAAGAACTAAAGATCAAACAAACAATGATGAACAACACAATAAATGAAATTTAAAATTCTCTAGAAGGAATCAATAGCAGAATAACAGAGGCAAAAGAACAGGTAAGTGACCTGGAAGATAAAATAGTGGAAATAACTACCGCAGAACAGAATAAAGAAAAAAAGAATGAAAAGAATTGAGGACAGTCTCACAGAACTCTGGGACAGCATTAAACACACCAACATTCGAATAGTAGGGGTCCCAGAAAAGAAGAGAAAAAGAAAGGGACTGAGAAAATATTTGAAGAGATTATAGTTGAAAACTTCCCTAGTATGTGAAAGGAAATAGTCAATCAAGTCCAGGAAGCTAAGAGGGTCCCATACAGCATAAACCCAAGGAGAGACATGCCAAGACACATACTAATCAAACTATCAAAAATTAAATACGAAGAAAAAATATTAAAAGCAGCAAGGGAAAAGCAACAAATAGCATACAAGGGAATCACCATAAGGTTAATAGCTGATCTTTCAGCAGAAACTCTGCAAGCCCTGCAAGCCAGATGGGAGTGGCAGGACATATTTAAAGTGATGAAAGGGAAAAACCTACAACCAAGATTACTCTACCCAGCAAGGGATCTCATTCAGATTTGAGGGAGAAATTAAAACCTTTACACACAAGCAAAAGTTAAGAGAATTCAGCAGCACCAAACCAGCTTGACAACAAATGCTAAAGGAACTTATCTAGGCAGGAAACACAAGAGTAGGAAGAGACCTACAATAACAAACCCAAAACAATTAAGAAAATGGTAATAGGAACATACATATCAATAATTACCTTAAATGTAAATGGATTAAATGCTCCAACCAAAAGACATAGACTGGCTGAATGGATACAAAAACAAGACCCGTATGCATGCTGTCTACAAGAGACCCACTTCAGACCTAGGGACACATACAGACTGAAAGTGAGGGGATGGAAAAAGATATTCCATGCAAATGGAAATCAAAAGAAGCTGGAGTAGCAATTCTCATATCAGACAAAATAGACTTTAAAATAAAGACTATTACAAGAGACAAAGAGGACACTACATAATGATCAAGGGATAAATCCAAGAAGAAGATATAACATTTGTAAATATTTATGCACCCAACATAGGAGCAACTCAATACATAAGGCAAATGCTAACAGCCATAAAAGGGGAAATCAACAGTAACACAATCATAGTAGGGGATTTTAACACCCCACTTTCACCAATGGACAGAGCATCCAAAATGAAAATAAATAAGGAAACACAAGCTTTAAGTGATACATTAAAAAAGATGGACTTAATTGACATTTATAGGACATTCTATCCAAAAACAACAGAATACACTTTCTTCTCAAGTGCTCATGGAACATTCTCCAGGATAGAGCACATCTTGGGTCACAAATCAAGCCTTGGTAAATATAAGAAAATTGAAATCATATCAAGTATCCTTTCCGACCACAATGCTATGAGACTAGATATCAAATACAGGAAAAAAACTGTAAAAAAATACAAACACATGGAGGCTAAACAATACGCTACTAAATAACCAAGAGATCACTGAAGAAATCAAAGAGGAAATCAAAAAATACCTAGAAACAAATGACAATGAAAACACGACGACCCAAAACCTATGGGATGCAGCAAAAGCAGTTCTAAGAAGGAAGTTTAGAGCAATACAATCCTACCTCAAGAAACAAGAAACATCTCAAATAAACAACCTAACCTTACACCTAAAGCAATTAGAGAAAGAAGAAGAAAGAAACCCCAAAGTTAGCAGAAGGAAAGAAATCATAAAGATCAGATCAGAAATAAATGAAAAAGAAATGAAGGAAACAATAGCAAATATCAACAAAATGAAAAATGGTTCTTTGAGAAGATAAACAAAATTGATAAACCATTAGCCAGACTCATCAAGAAAAAAGGGAGAAGACTCAAATCAATAGAATTAGAAATGAAAACAGAGAAGTAACAACTGACACTGCGGAAGTACAAAGGATCATGAGAGAGTACTACAAGCAACTATATGCCAATAAAATGGACAACCTGGAAGAAATGGACAAATTCTTAGAAAAGCACAACCTTCTGAGACTGAACCAGGAAGAAATAGAAAAAATAAACAGACCAATCACAAGCTCTGAAATTCAGACTGTGATTTAAAATCTTCCAACAAACAAAAGCCCAGGGCCAGATGGCTTCACAGGCGAATTCTATCAAACATTTAGAAAAGAGCTAACACCGATCCTTCTCAAACTCTTCCAAAATATAGCAGAGGGTAGAACACTTCCAAACTCATTCTACGAGGCCACCATCACCCTGAGACCAAAACCAGACAAAGATGTTACAAAAAAAGAAAACTGCAGACCGATATTACCAACGAACATAGATGCAGAAATCCTCAACAAAATATTAGGAAACAGAATCCAGCAGCACATTAAAAGGATCGTACACCATGATCAAGTGGGGTTTATCCCAGGAATGTAAGGATTCTTCAATATATGGAAATCAATCAATGTGATACACCATATTAACAAACTGAAGGAGAAAAACCATATGATCATCTCAATAGATGCAGGAAAAGCTTTTGACAAAATTCAACACCCATTTATGATAAAAACTCTCCAGAAAGTAGGCATAGAGGGAACTTACCTCAACATAATAAAGGCCATATATGACAAACCCACAGCCAACATCATTCTCAATGGTGAAAAACTGAAACCATTTCCTGTAAGATCAGTAAAAAAGACAAGGTTGCCCACTCTCGCCACTATTATTCAACATAGTTTTGGAAGTCCTAGCCACAGCAATCAGAGAAGAAAAAAAGATAAAAGGATCCAAATCGGAAAAGAAGAGGTAAAACTGTCACTGTTTGCAGATGACATGATACTATACATAGAGAATGCTAAAGATGCTACCAGAAAACTACTAGAGCTAATTAATGAATTTGGTAATGTAGCAGGATACAAAATTAATGCACAGAAATCTCTTGCATTCCTATACACTAATGATGAAGAATCTGAAAGAGAAATTAAGGAAACACTCCCATTTACCATTGCAACAAAAAGAATAAAATACCAGGAATAATCCTACCTAAGGAGTTAAAAGACCTGTGCTCAGAAAACTATAAGACACTGGTGAAAGAAATTAAAGATGATACAGACAGATGGAGAGATATACCATGTTCTTGGATGGGAAGAATCAACATTGTGAACATGACTGTACTACCCAAAGCAATCTACAGATTCAATGCAGTCCCTATCAAACTACCAATGGCATTTTTCACAGAACTAGAACAAAAAATTTCACAATTTGTATGGAAACACAAAAGACCCCGAATAGCCAAAGCAATCTTGAGAAAGAAAAACGGAGCTGGAGGTATCAGGCTCCCTGTTTTCAGACTAAACTACAAAGCTACAGTAATCAAGACAATATGGTACTGGCACAAAAACAAAAATATAGATCAATGGCACAAGATACAAAGCCCAGAGATAAACCCATGCACATATGGTCAACTTTTCTTTGATAAAGGAGGCAAGAGTATACAATGGAGAAAAGACAGCCTCTTCAATAAGTCGTGCTGGGAAGACACAACAGCTACATGTAAAAGAATGAAATTAGAGCACTCCCTAACACCATACGCAAAAAGAAACTCAATATGGATTAAATGTAAGGTCAGATGCTATAAAACTCTTAGAGGAAACCAGAAGCAGAACACTCTATGACATAAATCACAGCTAGGTTCTTTTTGACCCACCTCCTAGAGAAATGGAAATAAAAACAAAAATAAACAAATGGGACCTAATGAAACTTAAAAGCTTTTGCACAGCAAAGAAAATATAAACAAGACGAAAAGACAACCCTCAGAATGGGAGAAAATATTTGGTAAGGAAGCAACTGACAAAGGATTAATCTCCAAAATATACAAGCAGCTCATGCAGCTCAATATCAAAAAAACAACTCAATCCAAAAATGGGCAGAAGACCTAAATAGACATTTCTCCAAAGAAGATATACAGATTGCCAACAAACACATGAGGGGATGCTCAACACCACTAATCATTAGAGAAATGCAAATCAAAACTGCAATGAGGTATCACCTCACACCGGTCAGAATGGCCATAATCAAAAAATCTACAAACAATAAATGCTGGAGAGGGTGAGGAGAAAAGGGAACCCTCTTGCACTGTTGTTGGGAATGTAAATTGATACAACCACTATGGAGAACAGTATGGAGGTTCCTTAAAAAACTAAAAATAGAACTACCATATGACCCAACAATCTCACTACTGGGCATATACCCTGAGAAAACCATAATTCAAAAAGAATCATGTACCACAATGTTCACTGCAGCTCTATTTACAATAGCCAGGACATGGAAGCAACCTAAGTGTCCATCGACAGATGAATGGATAGAGAAGATGTGGCACATATATATAATGGAATATTAGCCATAAAAAGAAACAAAATTGTGTTATTTGTAGTGAGGTGGATGGACCTAGTGTCTGTCATACAGAGTGAAGTAAGTCAGAAAGAGAAAAACAAATACCGTATGCTAACACATATATATGGAATCTAATAAAGAAAAAACAATGGTTCTGAGGAACCTAGAGGTAGGACAGGAATAAAGACGCAGACGTAGAGAATGGACTTGAGGACACGGGGAGGGGGAAGGGTAAGCTGAGACGAAGTGAGAGAGTGGCATTGACATATATACACTACCAAATGTAAAATTGATAGCTAGTGGGAAGCAGCCACATAGCACAGCGAGATCAGCTCGGTGCTTTGTGACCCCCTAGAGGGGTGGGATAGGGAGGGTGGGAGGGAGACGCAAGAGGGAGGGGATATGGGGATATATGTATATGTATAGTTGATTAACTTTTTTATACAGCAGCAATTAACACAACAATGTAAAGCAATTATACTCCAATAAGGATGTTAAAAAAACATAAGCTTCTTATTTGCAAGATATTATCTAACCTCATTTGCTGAGGGAAGACAGATAATCAGCCCTATATTTATTCCATTTGAAAATCCCGTAATATTGACTTAGACTTTGAGTCAGGGACGTGTTTGCTATAGTCTTCCTTCCTTTTATTTTTTAAATTAAAAATCATTTATGTTTTATCTCCAGATCACATATTAAGTTGGATGTAATTGAAGCTGTTTCCTACATTCAGTGGCATCTTCACTAATGGATCTTCTGTGAGAGTGACTATTACTACTTGAACAAGTAAAGCTTTTTAAAATTATTCAAGAGTCTTATAAATTTTGATGGGCTTTCAAACCTTCTTAGAATTATTTCAAATTGTGTACTTCAAGTAAAACATGAGACACATTGACTTTAAAGATAGTTCTAAAACAAATAGTTTTGTGATCTGAAAATGTAAGTATGTATATAGATTTTTTTAAAAAAATCTTCAAAGTCCACATTTTATGGAAGCATGTGGGAAGATAAATCTACAATAAAATTATGCAATACAAGAAGTAAGTGAATTGGCCAAGCTAATTATCAGTATAACTCTGTTTTCTATTAACATAGTTCTTTGAATAGAATAGATGCTATTAAATTGTCTTCTTAGTGTCTCTTTACTTCAGGTATTTTTAAAATTCTTATTTAGATAGCCACAAGAGAGAAATTATAGTATAAATAAAGATCTTTTTAGATAATTAGGATTAATCTTGCATTTTGTATCCCACTTCGAACAAAATGAATTGTTTTCAAGTGTTTACAGTTTATAATTGATCTTTAGTATCTTAAGAAACCTAACTTATGCAATAATCTTGCAGGGTTTTAAAATCAACTATATACACGAAGTCTTAGAATCATCGGTTCATACTCACTCGTTGATACATAAGATTCTTGAGTTGTCTTTTCAGGCATTAGTAACAAATCAGAATGTGTTGCTGGGTATAGAAATGAAAAATATTATGTCTCTGGGGGTCAAAGAGGAAACTAAAATTAGTTTTGCTTAAATAGCATTATAAATTAGCACCTATCATTTCTGGAGGTTCCATCACCATCTGGTATTAAAAAGGACAGCAGATCTTTATCTCAAAAGAACATACTAGTGAAATTAACAGCAATCAAAATACCTCTGATGGTGGAAAACTTACCTTAGCTCCATAACTGAGCTTAGGTACACCAGTCAGACCTGCTGTCTCACTCCAGTGGGAAGAGGGCTTGCCAGTCCTCCATTAAAACAAACAGAATAAGGCTGAGGTGTGTGCCTTTGGCAATGTAGAGTTCAACCATTGAATACAATAAGACAATCTTGAACTGGGGATTTGGGCTGTTATAGTTCAATAATGCCTCTTTCTAGAGAGATTGACTGATTATGGCCTTTGAGTCTTTATATTACAGTTGTATGTTTTTTCTTAAAGATTCATAAATGCAGTTCTTATCAACTATATCTTTTTTATTTCAGAAAAATGTCCTCATAGTTAAACCATTGGGAGATGCTCTACTAAGCTCCCACATTTTATTTATAGAAGGAAAAAAATGTATTCCAGGCACTGGGCCAGACTGTTTGTCACCCATGCTATGCAACCCAGGCCCCAGGCACAGAAACTTTTTTTTTCTGGGTTTTTTTTTTTTTTTTTTAATTTTTATTGGAGTATAGTTGCTTTACAATGTTGTGTTAGTTTCTACTGTACAGCAAAATGAATCAGCTATATGTAAACATATATCCCCTCTTTTTTGGATTTCCTTCCCATTTAGGTCACCACAGAGCACTGAGTAGAGTTCCCTGTGCTATACAGTAGGGTCTCATTAGTTATCTATTTTATACATAGTATCAGTAATCTATACATGTCAATCCCAATCTCCTAATTCCTCCCCTCCCTCCCCACTTTGTATCCATACATTTGTTCTCTACGTCTCTGTCTCTATTTATGCTTTTTTTGTTTGTTTTTTTTTTTGTTTTGCTTGTTTATTTTTGTTTTTTGGTTTTGGGTTTTTTTTTTTTTTTTTTTTTTGACCATACAGGCTAGTTGTGTTTTATCAACAGGATGCCACAAAGTCCTGAGATAAAACCAGAATGAACCAGCTAGATCCAAGATGGTGGGCAAAGTAGACTAAAGTGAACAAGTAGACTTTCCTTGTCCTGATTTATCTCTGTTTGTTTCAAACATACCTGATACTTGGCAGAGATGCTTTGCAGCTGGACTTTGAGAGATTATGCTTTGAGAGATGTATAGTGGTCAACCACCCTGAACTGACTCTGACTTGACCACTTGACCTTGCCTACCCAGATGAAACCTGGAAGTATCCAAAAGTTACTTTTGCTTCTGTACCATGCTAAGAATGCTGCCCAAAGGGGGAATTTGTACTCTGCTAGGCACAATTTGTGCCGTGTGCAAAGCCTAGAGCCCTGATAACCTGTCTGCCCCCTAACCCTTAAAATTCCCTTACTCCCTCCCTTTTGGGGAGAAGGTGTCTTTTGGCATGTGCTCCCCTTCTCCATTCTCTGGCCCTTGAGTAAAAGCCTGTCTTGCTGGCATCAAACTTGTTTTTGTTATTGGCAATGTGAACCTGAGTGGGAAAGAGCTCCCTGACTGAGCCAGGGGTGCTTCAGTTCAGCTAGGGCCCCAAGATGGGGGCCTTGTATCTAATTCGATAACATGTTCAAGTTTGAAATGCGGACCTACCATGTGTCATATGTTTAATTTTGACCTAGAAGTGCTTCAATCTCATCATCTGTAAAATGAGAATGAAAAGAGTACCTACTTAAAAGGATTATTATGAGATTAAGTGAGAAAATACATGTGAAGAACTTGGAACAGTTCCTGGCACTTAATAAGTGCTCAATAAATTCTAGCTGTAATTTTTACTATTATTATTTAAAAACAAGCCATTTGCCCTTTATTGAGTTTCTTCTTTTTATGATTGAGGCAATTAAAATAAATGTCTGATATATTTGATTTCACACCCCAAAGCAGACTAGAAAATTCAGACAACCTAATTAGATGTACATACAGAGGAGGGGGAGAAAAAAAAGAAAGATGTAGTAGAGGCATGGTTCAAAGGAAGGAATAAGTGATAAGCACTGCCAGATAATAGAGAAAAAATGTTCAAAAATTACAAAGTCTCACATATCTGGATTATCTGAGACCATTTAGTATAAAGGACATGGCACTAGTACAATATTTCCTATGAGAATGAAAATATTAAAATAAAGTAAATATTATTTTATGATGAGGCTTTCTGGGTCATTAAAACAGCTTAAATTACTTTCAGAGCATTATGTTAAGGAATATCAATATGTCTCTAAAATATTTCAGTGAGAGCTTTTTTTTGAAAAGCAGACTTAGCTTATTGAAGAAAATTGCCTATTCAGACATACAGTTTCATTATAAAATCACATATTGCATTTTATACTTAAATAACCTGTCTCTTCCATGCACTTGCATTGCCTGTCTATTCTGGTCTCACACTCAACTGCAAGTCCTTGCAGTTATATCTGGGTGTGGTGTCTCCAGGAGCTGTTTCCTGTGCTCCTATGTATGTCCAATCTAGTATCATGGACTGTCTCTGCTCCTGTCTGCTCCATCACCACTCAGGGAGGTCAGTGCTAAACATTCTCCTCTCTATGAAGCTCCAAGAAAGCACTGCACCAGTTTCCTGTGACCCAGCATTAGGTCAGTTTCCCCAGGGCACAAACATCCCCTCCTCCAACTTCATCACCATTGTTGTCCTAATGTGTCAGAGGCACTGCCCCCTAGAGGTAGCAACGAACCCAAGCCACATTGAGCCTCATGCCCCTTCATGCTTCTCTCAATATATATTTCAAAATATTATACTTAATTTACTGAGAACTTATTATGTATTATGCATATGCTAGATAGATAGATAGATAGATAGGCAGACAGGCAGACATTTAGGCATATCCACCTAAGATTTTATGTAGAATAGTTCATAGGACATAACTATAATTTACATAATTTTTATAAGGCAAACACATTATAATTAATTCTTGAGTCAAGATATCAAATATTTCCAGCATCCCACAGCCTCCTTCATGCTCCTGTGCAATGAAAACCTGTTCTCTCTTGATCACCATGTGATACTGTCTCTCAAGGAGAAAGAATTATTAACACTAGCTGATTCTTTTCCCATGTGATTATTCTCCACCCCAAACTTTTACTCATGCAATTATTTTATGTCATAAAATGGGAAAAATTAGTCTCATCCCTTCCAGGTTCATGAATAAAGAGCTAATTTGGGTTTTGTTTGTCTGTTTGTGTTGTTTTTTTTTTTCTTCTTCTTCTTTTGTTTGTCTGGGATTTTTTTCTATTATTTGTTGAGCTGTTGTTCCCCAAGTTTTTCTTTATCTTTAAACTTTCTTTCACTCAAATACTTCCCTAGAGTGCTGACAAACCAGTTCTGCTTTCTAAAGACAGTCAAGGTGACGTTATTTATTCCAGTGCAATTCTGGTAATATTTAAACACCTCCACATCCATGAATCCTATAAGGATGCTAAGCACTTAGAAGGGTCTTTTCATTTTCACAGCAGTATTTGGCATTCACAGTTGGGTCAGGTATTATATGAAGATAATAAAAATAAAGCAGCTTACCATGAGGAAAGAACCTATTATTAATTGTTTGAGACAGGCTCTCCTTGTAATGAAAGAAATGTGAGGCTTCCTGTAGGATTTCAGAATCATATTGCTAGGAAGGACCTAAAAAAAAATCATCTTATCTAATCCCTCAAGGTTTAGGGAGGTGGACTGATCTACTGTTGATCCCTGCATTCATATGTGACTTTTCCTTTTCAGGAAAAATAGAAAAACAAAAAATGAGAGGTAGAAATTATGGACAGATAAGATGTATATAAGTAGGTTTTCAGTTTAAATTTTTTAATTTGAAAAAATAAACACAGGCGAACAAAAAATGGGGAGGACTGAAAATGAGGAGTTTATGATAAACACTCATGTAACCAACACTTTGATTTGACAATATTACTTTGTCCTTTTTGCATTAATTTTTTATAATTAATATAATGCCTTTTCTTTCTTTCTCTGAAGTAATAACTAATATAGAGCCAATGCATCCAGTCCATTTAAAAATATTGTTGCATACAGTTTTATTTTCCCATTTTTTTCAGTGTTTCATATATGTATGAACATAACCATTTTGTATATACTCTCTAGAGTGTACACTTTCCCCACCTCACAACTGATAGGATGGCTATTATCAAAAAGACCAGAGATAACAAATTCTGGCAAAGATGAGGAAAAAAGGGAACCCTTGTACACTGTTGGCAGAAATGTAAAGTGGTACAGCCATTATGGAAAACAGTATGGAGGTTCTTCAAGAAATTAAAAATATAGAGCTACCATATGATCCAGCAATCCTACCTCTGGGTAGAGACACAGTCATTACCTCAAAGTGATATCTGTACTCCCATGTTTACTGCAGCATTATTCACAATAGCCAGAGTATGGAAACAACAAAAGAGTCCATAAATGGATTAATGGATCAAGAAAATGTAGTGTATGTATACAATGGAATATTATTCATCCTTAAAAAAGAAGGAAATCCTGTCCTTTATGACAACATGGATGAAGGCATTCTGCTAAATAAATAAGTCAGACAGAGAAGGACAAATACTGCATGGCATCACTTACATGTGGTCTAAGGAAAAAAAAAAGAAAGTTGAACTTCTAGAAACAGAGTGAGTAGAAAAGTGGTTGCCAAAGGCTTAGGGGTAGAGGAAGTAGAGAGAGGTTGGTAAAATTCAGTTATGAGATGAATAAGACTTGAGGATCGAATGTTTTACATGGTCACTATAGTGTTAACACTGTATTGTGTAATTGAAACTTGCTAAGAGAATAGAACTTAAATGTTCTCACCAAAAAAAATGTAAAAGGTGAACATGAGAGGTGATGGCTGTGGGGGAATCCTTTCACGATGTATGTGTATATCAAATTATGTTGTCCAAGTTAATATCTTACAGTTTTATTTGTCAGTTATACCTCAATAAAACTGAAAAAGAAAGAGTTTTAGGACTTTGATATATTCTGGATAAGGATCCTTATTTTATGTATATTGCAAATATATCTTTTTTTTTTTTTTTTAAGGTTCTAAACATGTGCTAGTAGGTGGAGTTAGCTACTAATTTTGTTTCATTGAGGTAAAAGAGCATGTACTTTATTATGAAATGCTTTATGTCCTGTTTAGTTTTTATAAATTATCTATGCTTTTTTAAAACAAAATTTCTTCTATTTAAATGGATACAAGTTTTTATATGTACTTATTAGATCAAGCTTATATTTAGTATTATTCACATCTTCTATCACCTTGATCATTCTTAATCTATTTCATCTATCAGTATCTAAATGGGTATATTTTAGATATGTTGATTTTTATATTTCTATTATATTTACTTTAAATATTATGAGGCTGTGTTGTAAGTGATATGCAATTATAACACTGCTTTACATTCTTAAGGGGTTATTACTTCTTTTATCCTCAGTTAATGTACTTTTGTTTTTCCTGTTATATGTGTTTTGCCTTAGTTTCCATTTTATCTGATATTAATATCACAACTCCAGATGTTTTCTAATTAGTATCTTCTAGTATAACTTTTTCCAGTATAACATTTCATTTTTAGTGTTTTTCTAAATAGTATATGATAAAATTGTTATGCACTCTCTAGCCTTTATTAGGTGAGCATAATAGATTAGAATTTGAGTGATTATTCAACATTCAAATTCATTTCTACAATTTTACTCTGTGTTTGCTACTAACCAAGGTTTTACTTTGCTTCTTTTCTCTCCTCTTTCCATGCTTTCTATGGAAGTTCCATAATTTTTTCTCTTTTATTGCTTTGGAAGTCAACCATTACATTTCTACTATTGTTGTGATTATCCTTAAATTTTAACAGGTGTACCTAATGCTATAGTTTTTATTTTTCGCAATGTTCTTACGGGTCTCAGGTGCAACGTATTAAATTGATCATAATCCTTGGTTCAGGACATACTCTGAACAGGGTCCTTATCTATGTATCTGTCTATAAATTTGTTGTAATGTAATAAATGCTTATAAATCCACTACCCCACACAAAGCCTCGGGCTTGAAAATCACTTACATCTACCTCTGTGGTCCTCCTAAAACTCCACCCTCTTAGAGGAACCACATTGTGAATCCCAAGTTCATTATTCCTCTGCTTCCCTTTCTATAGCTTCATCTATGCTTTATACATTTCAAAACTAACTACTAGTTTTTTTTAAACATTTTATAAAGGTGTTTTTGCTCTATCTAATATTTATAGAATTACATTTTTCACTTTATATTCATTCACATTTTTGCACATTGCTCTAAGTCATTAATTTTGACTGGTATTCTTTATGCCAATCCTTCATCAGTTGTGTGAATTGAAAGATATTTTCACAGTTCGTAACTTGTCTTTACAGTCTTTTTAGTTTATGTTTTAATGAAAAAAGTTTTTAATTTTTATATGAGAAAAATGTTTCCTATAATTTACAATTTATAGTTAGGGCTTTTCATTTTTTTACTTTAAAAACTGCTCAACTTCAAAATTAAATGATAATCACCTAAATTTTTGACTGAGTTTTTAAATATTATTTTTGACATATAAAGCTTTAATCCGTTTGGATCTAACATTTTTTTTTTTGTGATGAAGATTTCACTCTATCTTTTTCCATATGGAGCTCCACAAAAGGCCTTGTTCCCAAAGGACAGCCATTATCCAACCCGTCTGCAGTTCCCTGGAAACCCCCATTCACAGGGCTTAACTTTTTTTGACCTGACTTAGTGTTCACTCATTGTGAACAGCTTTTTTCCTGAGACATTTGTCAAAAATAATTACAGTTGTTTAACATCGAAAGTTCCCTGAGGTGATGATAACAGTTGAGCCAAGCAAGAAGCTAACACAAAAATATAAATGGAAAAGCTAGGGAATTAGATATCTATAAAGGGCTTTGTAAAGCGTCAACATTTTCTTAGAGATCTAGAAAGAAACACAATCTCCCACTCACTTGAGAGCTCTGCACAAGTGGAAATAAAGGCTAAAAGCAGATTTGGATACTGTCTGCTGGAGCATTGAAGGCGTAAACCAACACATACACAGAGCACCTTGGCAACAGCTGGGAGATGAACTGGTTCAAGGCATTTAAGGAATTCTCTATCCAATCATTAGCTGAACACCAAGATACTTGAGCAAAGACTTCAAGGGCCAGGTATGACAAAGCATAGAGACATTACAGAATTAGTCCAGGAAAGCCTCAAAGCAAAACAAAACAAATCACCACATCCACCACCACCACTGATAAGCAACAACAGCAAACCCAAGAGAATGTGGATTATGTAATAAGATTACAGAGTTGTGAAGTTGTATTATTTAAAATATCTAGTTTTAAGCCAAATATGTATATATATGTGTATATATATATCTTGCAAAGAAACTAAAAAGTAAAGCCCATGAACAGAAAAAAATTAGTCGATAGGAACTGGTCCCTGACAAAGCCCAGATATTAAACTAACTTACAAGATTTTAAAATAGCTATTATGAATATGTCCAAAGAACTAAAGGAAACCATGTCAAAAAGAATTAAAGGATAATATGGAATGATGCCTCACCAAATAGAGTATCTCAATGAAAAATGAAAATGAAAAACTGTAAAAAATGAACCATATAGCTATTCTAGGAGTTTAAAAATTAAATGATTAAATGAAAAAATTAAATAGAGGCCTCAACAACATATTTAAGCTGTCAGAAAAAGAAATTACTGAACATAAAGGTAAGTCAATGGAGATTGAGTTTAAAAATTAAATGATTAAATGAAAAAATTAAATAGAGGCCTCCACAACATATTTAAGCTGTCAGAAAAAGAAATTACTGAACATAAAGGTAAGTCAATGGAGATTATGTAGTCTGAGGAAAAGGATTTTAAAAAATCAATAAAGAAAAATAAACAGCTAAAAGACCTCTGGATATCATCAAGCATTCCGGTATACATATTATGGAAGTTCCAGAAGGAGAAGAAAGAAAGAAATAGAATATTTGAAGAAATAACAGCCAAAAAATTCTCCAGTTTGATGAACAACATTACTATACACACCTAAAAAGCTCAATAAAGTCCAGTTAGAATAAACTTAAAGAAAACCCCTCTAGTCACATCATAATCAAACTCTCAAAGACACAGAGAATTTTGAAAGCATCAAGAGAGATCAAACTCATCTCAAACAAAAGATCCTCAATAAAATTGACAAACTTATTTTTCTATTCAATATTGGGTTAGAGGTTTTAGCCAGAGTAATAAGGCAGAGAAAAGTAAATAAATAAAGGAATCCAGATTGGAAAGGAAGAAGTAAAACCATCCCTTTTTATAGATGACGTGTTCTTGTCTAGAGAAAATCCTAATCAATCCACAAAAACAATCTATTAAAACTAATAAACTGGCTCAGAAGGTATGAAGTTTACAAGAACAATATACAAAAATTAATTGTATTTTTATATACCAACAATGGACAGTAGCAACCAAAAGAATGAAATAAAATACATAGGAATAAAGTTAATTTAAAAATGCAAGACTTGTATACTGAAAACTACAAAGTACTGTTGAAAGAAACTGAAGAATACCTAAATAAGTGGAAAGACATTCTATGTTCATGGGTCTGAAAATTTAATATTTTTAGGATGGCAATACTCCTTTCAAAAATACACAGATTCAACGTAACCCTTCTCAAAAACCCAGCTTCTTTTCTTTGCATAAATGGACAGTCTGATCCTAAAATTCATATGGAAATGCAAGGGACACAGAATAGCCAAAACAATCTTGAAAAAGAACCTAGTTAGAAGACTCCCCACTGATCAAATCTTAACAAAATTTTAGTAATAAAGTAATTTTCTTCATCTCTGTGAAAAAGATGAAAGAATTATTACCTCTAAGAAATGTTTCTATTATAGATGTCACTTTTCTTCAGAAATCTTTTAAACTATGTTTATCAACTATGAGATCAACACTGAAATTTTTTAAAGTATTTATTATAAAAACTGTATTTTAAAAGTATCAGAAATAACAAAAAGGAAGAGCAGCCAGCCAACATATGTTCCCAGCATATCATTATCCCATGTTCTTCTTCATTTATTATCTAAATATCCATTACAGTCTCAATGGTTGTATTTTTAGTATTGACATGAGTATTTTGCACTTTTCCCTTACTGTATCATAGGCATGTATTCATGTTGCTAGGAAAGTTTTGCAATGGTTGAAAATGGTTGTTATTTAATAAAATTAATGTACCATATTTAATTTAACTATTTTCTGCATTATTACTTTTTAACTGTTTTAAGTTTTAAATTCTGCTATACTTTGTATCTTCCTGCATGCAGAATTAAAACATTTTCTTAATATAAATTAATTTAAAAGTTATCTGTTATTTTCCTGAAAATAATCAAACACTTTAATATTTGGGAATGGAGAGAGAGAGATAGAGACAGTTAAGTCAGAGTAGTTAAGAGTTTGAAATAGTTTGAACTGCAAGTCCACGTGCAATATACCTGACCTGGCATAGGTTTCTTTCTTTTTAAAATGGATATATGCATAATAACTAACAAAAAGGCTATTTATGTAAATGCATGTAAAGCACTTAGCTCAGAGTCAGGCACATACTAAGTATTCAGTAAATATTATTTACGATGGTGACAACGACAGTGATGATGATGGTGGTGATGACAATGGTGAGGAGGAGCAGGAGGAATTTTAACGTCTTTTCTAACCTTTGTGATATTTGAAGTTTGATTTCCACTTTGAGTCTGTGAAGTCAAGTAGTATATTCTGCCAGTTCTGGCTTAAAGTAATACAGTAAGAAATGCATATGTACTGGGAGAAGAGAGCATAAAGAAACAGAACTACTCAAGAAGGCAGGGAAATTTAGTGAGAATTCCCAGTGAATTACTTATTGTATCTGCATTTTTCTTGAATCTATTCCCTCCTGGTGGGGGGTTTGGTTTGTTTGTAAATGCAATGAAGGTTGATTATCTCTAGCATATAACATACAATATACCCTGAACATGGTGTGTTGTCAAATGGCCTTGTTTGTTCTAGCCTTGGGAACATAGGGAGAAAGTGCATCTTACTCCAAACCAGCCAGTTGGCAGGGTGATGCAGGTTCATGCATTCCTAGATCCTCTTCCTGCATGCCTCAGGCATGCTCCATTCATTAGGCAGAAGTAATTGTCCAGTATTTGTTTTTACCCAGTACACTGGCAAAAAAAAAAAAAAAAAAAAAAAAAAAAAAATATATATATATATATATATATATATATATATATATATATAAAATTCTGGTGTCCATTGGGCCAAAACTAAACAACAGTGAGACAAAGGTTGCTAGACTAAGATGTAGCTGTCAGCTTATTGTGATTAATTCAAATAATTTTTAATTTTTTATTCAATAATTTTTAATACATATATTGTTCCACAATTAATACTTACAATGTTTTATCATGGGGTATTGAGAATATCCTCTTCAATACACTTTTAATAACATGATACAATGTATATGACACCATTTAAAGGTCTACCGGTACATTGAAATGACACTGGATGAAAGCCAGGAGATCACCAATGCATTTCTTTTTTTTACATTAAATCATCATCCTATGACCTTGGGCAAACAAAAGGGTGTTTTACTCTTTCCTTATCTATAGATTTATAGGATAAATTATATGAACCCTAAATTTCTTCCTGGCTTTAGAAGTCAAGGAATATATTTATCAATAATTCCAGTAGATTCTATTATTCTCATTTGCAAACGAGGCAAGTGAGGTCAAGAGGTTGTAAGTGACTTCTTTAGATCACACCGTGACTAAATAATGAAAATGGGTATTGAACTTGGGCATCTCACTCAGATGAAATGAAAGATCAAACTGACAGTAATACAGAAGACCAGTTTGAAAGGACTAACCTGGAAAAAGAAATAGGTAAGATGATATTTTAGGATCTACATGAACAATGATGATGAGTACTTGAAATAAGGTAGAAACAGTAGGTGTAAGTGTAAAAGATGTATACAAAGTATATTTATGACAGAGAATTAACAAACCTTGATTATCCATTTGATCCATTCAACGTGAGTTAAAGGATAGAGAGAAATATAAGATGGTTTCTAGATCTCTGGCTTGGGGATTGCATAAATGGCATTCTCCTTGATAGGAAATGTGGGAAACAAAGGATAGGAGATGAAGTGATTAGCTTAGAAAAAAATTCTGTCTTAAAGATGTTGATAGGAATATATATTACAGAGAGATAGAGAGATACTTAGACTACATTTAGACTATTATGGAAACCATCAGGGATATGCAAGCCCATAGATGTGTAAGTATTAACAGTAAACTAGGGGACATAATTAGAGTAAAAAGGGAAAAAGGGAAAGAAAAAAAAAAGTCTGAGTATGACCTTCTGGGAAGCTGTAAATGCTGGAAGAAGGAAGGGAACTTAGGGAGAAAGAAGCCGTTACTGATGTAAGAAAATAATGAAGAAAGAGTTTTACAGATGTCAAGGAAGGAAAGAATTTCAAAGACTAAAGGATCAAAAATCTTAAATGTTACAGAGAGATTGAATATAACGTGCTATTTCGGTTTGAAAAATAGAAGGATATTGGTGACTTCAATGAGAGCAATTTCTGTGGTTTGGTAGGGATATAAGTCAGATGGATAAGAGTTGAGAACTGAATATAAGGTTGTAAAATCATGAACAATTTTGGAAATTCTGATAGATCCATTAGACTGACACTGTGGGAACAAATCCCTTTATGACATCATAATTATATGCCAGCTAAAGTCACACTGGTGTCACTGCTCTAATCTTTCCTTGAAGCCATATTGATTATTGCCGATATTTTTGAAGGCTTTTCTTGGCCAGAAAATTATATAGGGCAGACCACAGATTGGATAAGACTGATTTACTCTGTTGGTCCAGAGATTGACCCGTGGGGCCTAATCAAATTGGGATTTCACTGAAAAATCTATAGATGTGGTAAAATAGATATTTTACCAGCATAACCATGACAAGTACAGAATAGGTTTTATCAGATTTAGTGTGAACATAGAGTTTTATCACTGTTACTAAAGACTCCTAGAATTGATTTAGAATAGAGAATGCCTCATTAGCCACTGACACATCATAATTGCCATATATTCTATTTAAATCTAGTTCTTGTTAGGGATGTCTCAGTGCTGTAATAACCCTGTCAGTCAACCTGCCACACATTCTTATGTGTAAGAAGTTCTCTTGAAAACGTCAAGCTATTATTGAATACTGGTGTTTGGACAGTGCCCTCACTAATAGATATTTAATGCTTAATAAGAAGGACATTTTACTGGAACAACTTTCTTTCATTGTCTCTTACATGCATTTACCAGTGGGGAAGTAATGTGGTGTAACAGTAATGTGATGTTGGATTGGAGTATCGGCACAGCATCTAGACTCTTGTGTCAGTTCTGTTACTAACTAGCTATATAAACTTGGAAAATTCCTGTAAAGTCTTGGATATTTATATTTCTTCTTGGTAAAATGAAGTGTTCCAAGAGAAAGTCCCTAGGGACGCTTCTAGTTCTAAAATGACTTGTGTCTCTAAATGCTTTTGCATCTTGCCTCCTCTAAGTTGGAGACATGGATGTTGGGTTTCCCAGAAAAAACTTGGGCACCACGCAGTCTGTTAGGACTGACATGGTACTCACCTCAATGTCATTCCCTTGGACTGGACATGTGCAGGAGAGAAGTGGTAGCTGAGCAACTTCCTTAACAGGTTTTGTGTGTGAGACTGAAGGGGATCAACTGTGAGCAAAAAGTACAAAACAGAACATGTCAAGGGAACTCTGAAGTATAATTTCAAATAAGGTGACACAGCCGTGAGCATGCTGGAAAACAGCAGCAGTGAACACTCTAGCTCAGTACATTGAAAAAACAAAAACAAAAACAAAACCCAGGTTTTTAAAACAAAATTCTGGCTTACTAGGATTCCTACAGGCAGAGGCACCTGAACTTCAGGCTCTATAAACAGTAGCAACCTACTCAAGCCAGAAGATAATCTCTACAAGAGCACAGTGCGGTAAACACTGCCCATAATCATTCTCTGGTGCTGTTCGCAGAACCAGAAATCATTGTCAAGGGCATCTTCCTCAAACTCTATGGACTGACATGGTGATAGTCACTTAGGCTGTCCTACCAGACCTCATTTATTAGAGAACATTAATGCGGGATGTGCTAAATAAAATGCTTTGCATTTCCCTAGATCATATAATGGTGTAATTTAACTCAAGCAGACATAAGCTTACATTGAATCTCTTTTTGTACCATTTCTAGGAGCAATGACTTTCATGAGGTAATTCACTTTATAAAGTAATTTGCTGTCAGTTATTTTCTCTCCCACTTCCTTCTCCCGCCACTTATAGATGTTTTATTTAAAGAGAGATACCTGCAATTTTATTTCTGAATTCTCCGTAGTGTCCAAATTTTATCATAATTCTTCCAGCTTCCTGTGTCTTCTTTCCCACCTGAAAATGTGTTACCCCCCCCCACCTTTTTTCATTATATTTGAGCTTGTATCTTCCGACGCTTATTCCATGTTCTCTACCAAGATAACATAGTAGAATCATCCAGACAGCACCCCACCTTGGAACAGTTTTAGAAACTCTGGGGACACTAGCAGCTATAGTTTTTTAAAGTTCCCCAGTAATGTACAGTCATGTTTGAAAACCATCCTCAGTCTAGACAGTTATTAATATCTTTTGTTTTTAATGTGGCAGAGCTATATTCTATTTTTTTTAACATCTTTATTGGAGTATAGTTGCTTTACAATGTTGTGTTAGTTTCTGCTGTATAACAAAGTGAATCAGCTATATGCATATGTATATCCCCATATCCCCTCCCTCTTGTGTCTCCCTCCCATCCTCCGTATCCCACCCCTCTAGGTGGCACACAGCACTGAGCTGATAATAGATTTTTATGAGGTCCAATGATCTTTTTACATGTGGGACTAATAGGACTCTCCTATTTTGGCATTTTTGGTTAAAGAGGTACCATATCTTGATGTGTCTAGTGACTTTAGATTCAAGAAATATTTCTGGCCCAGAATTCAGCCACGTATCAAGTACCATACTATGTGCCTTTATTTTCATTATCTCATGTAACTATACCGATAACTCAGTCAAATAGATAATATTCTCAGTTCACAGATAAGAACACTGAATATCAAAAGTTTAAATTATCTGTCTGTCATACTACTGGATCTATGATAAGAAAGCAAAACAAAACAAATTTTTGGCTTCTACTCCAGTGCTATCATTAGTGGTATTTCCCGGGTAAATGTCAGGGTCATGACTAAAATGTTAGAGCCCGTTATTCTGTAAATTTTGCTTTGCTTCTTCTGCTCAATGACTTTTTTCTTCCCATAATCATATAGATCTGTCCTTTATTGTTTACTTGCACAGTTCTAAAGACCCTGCTCTTATAGTTTCTTTTCACAGTGGGCATTCAACTACCTGAATACTCTTGTTAAAATTTATTTATTTTATTTATTTACTTTTGGCTGCGTTGGGTCTCTGTTGCTGTGCACGGGCTTTCTCTAGTTGTGGTGAGCGGGGTCTACTCTTTGTTGCGGTGCGCGGGCTTCTAATTGCGGCGGCTTCTCTTGCTGCAGAGCACGGGCTCTAGGTGCCCGGACTTCAGGAGTTGTGGCTCGCGGGCTCTAGAGCGCAGGCTCAGTAGTTGTGGCGCACGGGCTTAGTTGCTCCACGGCATGTGGGATCTTCGCGGACCAGGGCTCAAACCGGTGTCCCATGCATTGGCAGGCGGATCCTTAACCACTGTGCCACCAGGTAAGCCCTGAACACTCTTTATATCATCTGAAAATTTGATTCTGGAAGGCTTTGAGATCCAGAGAATGATATTGTTTATCAAATGTGTACTTTTACCATTTTGTCTGTTTCTCCCAGGAGATGGAGAGATAGGCCTTCTTAAAGCCTTGCAGTGACATTTTTAGTTGCCTCTGAATCAAAACACTTAAAGGCCTTTTGAAGGAAACGTTGAAAGAGGAATTACATTAATTTCCCTATTTTTCATGTGTATTTGTTCTTCCAAATACTGAAGCCCATTAATGGGTAGCCATTCCTCATATAAAAACCTACTTGCTTTGCCTCCAATTATTTACTGATTCTATTCAGTAAATTCCAAAATTGAAAATAAATTTATCAGTTCTGTACCCCAAGTTCTGGGACATTTCAGGTTGATAAAATGCCTGCAATCAGGCAATCTTTGGACTGAACTGCTTATTGGAACAACAGGTTGCATATGTAGCCAACAGTTGGAATATTCTTAAGGTCTTCCCAATAATGACATAGGACAAAGACATTAATTTAGTCTTCCTACCAATTTCTTTACACCCCTTAATGCAGTTTTTGGACAGTGGCCACATATGATCCCAGTGATTGTCCAATTTGCTTTCTGCCTTTAATATATTTCAAAAACTCCTAAACCCAGCTTTGGAAGTCATTCTACAAAGTCCTTTCTATTGTGGTTAGTTTTTGTACCTGACTCTTGTGGGCAGTGCCATTTTTTTTTTTTTTTTTACACAGGAAATTTTTTAAATCATGTGTCCACATAAAGTAGAGAATGCATTGATATTTATGTGAAAAATCCTATCAATAATTAGAAAATTGTTTGAATAACTTTTGTACATAGTATTGAAGCTACCTGTATGCTATGCTATATTCTATTTAAAGCAGCTTCTGGAATTTCTATTTGGTTTAACTGGTCTTTCTGTTTATTTCTACATCATTGATACAGTCTTTAATTTGTATAGCTTTGTATTTTTCTGTAGTGTTTTCTAGTGCAAATACCATCCTCTCCTTTACTCTTGTTAGTAAATATGCTCTTGGCTTTCCTGTGTATTTATTTTTCCAACTTAATTTCAAAATCATTTGGCCAAGTTCCAAATGAAGAAATCAAAATTTAATTTTGGATTGTATTATATTTTGGGTAATTTGGGGAGAAATGACATATTTATTTATAGACACATGAGTTTCCATTCATCAAAATCAAAATGATTTGTACCACATTTCATAAATTTGACCAAATGTGACTTCAGTAATCTTTCAAAGCTACAAGTCTTTGTTTGACATGTTTTAATATCTCCTATTTTGATTATTGTTTTACACGTTCTTGCATTTTAAACTATACTGAAAGATATATATGGGGTAATGATTAATTTTTTCTAACTTTTATCAATATATTGCATCCGCTTTTTATAAATGTGTGCTCTTTCCTTAGAATTCAATTGTTTCTGACATCAGTTTTCTTTCCCTTGATTTATTTAGGTTATATTTGCCTATAATTTTTTATCATGGGATCTTTCTTTATTTTTCTTTGAAGGAAAGAACTATAAATATCTAGTTAACCCATGAATTCTCAGGTCCTTGTACACTATTTGCTAAATAGAGATGTTAAAACACTCTTTTTGAACAAAATTATTTTAAATAAACAACACGTAGTTGGATTTAAAAATTCAATCTGCAAATCAATGAATTTTAATTGGAGTGTTTAATGCATTCACATTTATTGTGGCAGTAGGTACATTTGTTCTTATTTCAATCATCATCCTTTTTAAAATATATTTCTTTGCCCTCTCCCCTTCATTTCTTTTCCATGTTGTTAGTAATCAAGCTTTCTTTACTTCTGTCTTCTTAGAAATTTGGAAGTTTTATATACATATGTATATCTGCCAGTATGATTTTTAAAAAGAGTTTACATTTTTAAAACACCGAAAACAAGATAGCATCTATCAGCTGCCTACCTTTGTGTAGAGTAAGAAATTTGACAAACTTTTTTTCTTTCTAAAATTCCATATCATCTTTTTGTTAAAAATTCCTGCTATACTGTAACCAGATTATTTTCATTACCCTGAAAAAAGAGATCAAGTATGATTTTGTATATTTATTACATTTTTCAAACAGAAAGAATCTGCAATCTCTCTATTATAAATATCAGATATATTTTGAGGTTTAACTGAAATTTTAACTCTGACACTTTCCTTTATAACAGCAGCTGTTTTCCAAAGTCCATTGTATTTATCTTTCTACTTTGTACTTCTGATTTTGTAATTCTTATATGCTGCCTTTCATTCCTGATTATCTTTTTTTAGTGTGTCTGTATCTTATCTCTGCAACTAGATTGATCATCTCCTTTGGGGACAGCAGTGAGTCTTGTAGAATGTGGCTTAATGGACAGTGGATCTGCCCAGAACATGGGCATCATTAAATAGATTGGCCATTAAATAGATCAGTCACATTGCAACAGGCTACCTGAAAAATTCCCATGTGTGGAATACAAGTGAAGGGTCTGGCAGAATGACAGCAGATGTCAGCATAATCCAGTCATTGTTACCGTTGGAGGTCCTGGCATTATCTCTAGTCTTCTGAGGCGGACATTATGGTTTGACAAATTTAAGTAGTTGGCACAAATCATTTAGATTGTAAGTGGCAGAATGTAGAAATGAATCTATAAAGTGGGGTAGGCAGCCAGGGAGATTTGGTACTGAATCATTGGATTAACTAGTCTAGCACTCTTTAAATTATTCTTTAATAGATAAAGAATTATTTTTTACAACCTGGGAGAGGCTTCTGGAATTTAGGCTGCCTCTGCTATGGGGAATGTAGAAATGCGGGATAAGATTCCAGCAGGTTTATATAGAAATGTGAATGCAATAGGTTCTCCTGTAGTACCATTACATATTGGATGGATTTATATTTTCTCATTAGACATATAGCTCCAGAAAACGGGGGCCATGGCTTTCCCCTGAAGTAATCCCAGCACCAAGAAACGTGCCTTTCAAATAATAAGCACGCAATAAATACATGAGAGCAGAAGCATGAGAGGAAAGAAAGGAAATGAAGGCCTCCTTTTTTACTGCCCACTTACATCATTGCTTCCTTACCACTGGCTGCATCTGCTTCTCATTCAGAAATAAACTAATCCAAAGCAAAAAGGTTTTAGCCAAAACTGTGTTTGTGTGTGTGTGTTTTTTTTTCCTAGACCAAAGACATTAATAACATTTTTTGGATCCAAGGACAGTACATAGAATATAAATTCAATAGTCTATTTTTAAAAGGCTCTAATTACAGTGTTATCTCTTAAGTGGATTGCCCTGACTATAGCAAAGTCTCAGCCATGGTATTTTTTTCTTTTTTTTAATTAAAAGAAATTTTTATTTTTTGGCTGCGTTGGGTCTCTGTTGCTGCATACGGGCTTTCTCTAGTTGCAGCGAGCGTGGGCTACTCTTCGTTGCGGTGCATGGGCTTCTAATTGTGGTGGCTTCTCTTTGTTGTGGAGCACGGGCTCCAGGTGCACAGGCTTCAGTCGCGGCGTGTGGGCTCAGTAGTTGTGGCTTGCGGGCTCTAGAGCGCAGGCTCAGTAGTTGTGGCGCACGGGCTTAGTTGCTGCGCGGCGTGTGGGATCTTCCCGGACCAGGGCTCGAACCCGTGTCCCCTGCATTGGCAGGCAGATTCTTAACCACTGCACCACCAGGGAAGTCCCCATGGTATGTATTGAATATATATTTTTAACTAGATAAATGCAGGGTGACTATGACATAGTTAACTGTGGTTAGAATTTATTTCCCTTCTCGCTATCCACACCTTTCAACCCCAGGCTACAGTACAAATAGAAAAGGCTTATAAAACCCGAGAAATCTCAGGCACCACACACCTGACATCAGTCTGACAGGACTAGGAAAGTATATGCTTCCTTTATTTCTATTACATTACTGTTAATAGACGTTAAGTTAATTTAAGGAGTTCTAAGATTCTATTCTCAGCCAGATCAACAATTGGACCTCCTCCCACACAAGGATTATCCTATTTTTATTTTCTAAAACTTATAGCTAATTATAGCTAATTTTATATTTTAAGGAAAATACTTATATCCAAAAAACACAAAAACATTTTAGACGCATATTTTTAAACAAAGTAATTGGTACAATAAGTGCAGACATACAATAGAAAAGCTGGTAAATCAGAACTTTAGAGTAGGGGAAACTTTTAGCAAAAGCAGAGAAACAATTAAGTGATTAAAATGATAATTTGCTTTGGCTTTTTAGATAGGAAGATACAGTGAAAGGAAAATATATCATGGACTGCTTATTTCAAATACATCTATTTTTATCATTTTATTTTTATTTTATTTTTTTAAAGAATTTTTTTGACGTGGACCATTTTTAAAGTCATTACTGAATGTTACAATATTGCTTCTGTTTTATGTTTTGGTTTTTTGGCCGCGAGGCATGTGGGATCTTAGCTCCCCGACCAGGGATCGAACCCACACCCCCTGTGTTGGAAGGCAAAGTCTTAACCACTGGAACGCCAGGGAAGTCCCTATGTTTATTTTAAATAAAATTCCATGCAGTAACAATTTTTAAATGCTTACCCAGCTACAGGAAAAAAAATATAAAGAGTATCCTATAGGGGGCACTCAAGTACTATGAATGGAAGAATCTGCTTTTTCTCAGATTTTGTTTAGATGGAAAGGGGTAAACCCTTGGGCACATTTTCCTCTTACCTTTTCTATAAAGAACAAAACTGAGTAAAATAAACAAAAATAGTCTTTGTCATGCTTCTACTATTTCCCAATAAAAGACAAAGGGATATTAAAAGGTGGGATTAAATGGCATTCTGAGCCTTATTATTCTAAAAGCATAAAGGTATGATAGTGTAGACAGCTGAGTTGGTCTGCACTTTCAAACTTCCAAACAAGGTTTCTTCTACATTATAGTTCAATGCCAGTGATAATTCTTTTCTGGAGACATTTAGTTGCATAAAACAGTAAAAAACAGTCATTCACCTCATTCTCTCTGGGTTTTATAGCTGATTAATGTGAGAAGCTATTTAAATTACTTTTGAAATAATATTCCTAAGGAGGAGTTAGCCTACCATTTAAACAGAAAAGTCATAACAAATGGTGGTGATATTTATTTTGGGGGGGGCTGGGAGTGGAGGAAGATGAGGGGACAACGAAAAGCTACTCCAGCAGCCTGTGTGCCAGAAGCTACTTCAACTAAACTACGTTTTGGTAGCTAAGACTTAATTTCAACCCAAACCTAAATGAAAATCTGTGGTGGCACCTAATTGAGATCAAAACGTGTTTTCTTTAAAGTGATGGGGGAAATGTTTCATTTAGGCTTTGATACTGTAGATTAAAAGTTGCTTTTTATTTTAATATGGTCCAAATCATGGTAGCTTAAAAGTTAACATCTAGATGCCCTCAGGATAGTGATGTGAATCCCATCCAGCACAAATACTAATCCCCCATTGAATTTCCCACTGAAGCGCTTCCCAGTGCACTTCACTCAGAGCACGTGTTTTTCACTTCTATTATGTTCACACAGGCGAGCTTAATGTGTGCTTTGATCTTAAAACAGGCATGTATGAGTACTAAGCACCTCCCTTCCTTAGTTTGTTCACCACTATCACAGTTGCAAATAATGAAATCACATGTAGTACCATTTAAGTTGCTAACTTGAAACACCTGCATGCAGGCATGGTCGTGTCCTACAGCCTGTTTGCATTATCAAACAAGATATTAACTTTCTTTCCCATATGATTAAAGCTACCTAAATATTTGCTTTCATAAAATTGGGTTATATGTCAGTAATCCCTAACAATAATTTGAGAAGAATCTCAGGTTCTTGATGTACCTTGAAAGGTTTAAATAAAACTTTAAATAAAAGAAGACAATTTGTAACTAAGATTTCTTGGATTTTTATACATTTATTATGGCCAAAGAGAGGATTTCTGTGGAACACCTTGAGTAGAAATATTATGTCCTGTTGCCCAATGATTATATTTATTAGGCAATATGTTCTAATTTTTGTTTGGAAACTGTGACTTCCATAAATCTAAAGTGTATGGAGGAATTGGGGGCAGAGAGGATCAGTTTCAGAGCCTCAAAACCAGCCCAGCACTTGCCTCCATATCATCCTTGAAACTATAGTTTGCTTTCACTTGCAACGCAAAGCTTGGAGCATGACTGGTTCTCTAAACTCCCCAGTCAAATTCAGACCTGGAATAATTTGTCCTTTAACATATTTTCTTATATGTGAACAACAGAGTATGTTACTTTTTCTGAGCTATTTTCATAGTGGTTAGATGTACTTTTGTGTAAATATCCCAATTGACTAATCTCCTTAGTTTTAGATAAAAAGTAAAGACTAAAATCAATAATCCTTTGATTAATCTTATAAAATCTCTGAATGTAGGCCAATATGTGGCATATATATGTATGTATGTATGTATTATATATATATATTATATATATGCCTTTTTTCTCATATCATGGTAATATAGTTTTTAGGCAAAGTCCAGTAAAGGGAATAAAAACTATTTCTTTTAGTTTCCATTCATTTTCTTTTGGCAAGAAAATAACAGTAATTTAAATTGGAATAAATTAGGATTGATACACACCTAAAAGTACAAATTGGTACTTCTTTTAGAAATAAATGCTTTTAATCACAATGTAAGACTGAATAACCAAAAATATTCTTGGTTATCCTATATCTATATCCTATAAACATAGCTATTCATCCTCTTCTAACTTTTCTGTTGTGTGCTTGTGAATAACATTGTCTTAACACTCTTTCTGTTGTTGTCGTTATGTAGTATGGTTTAGCATGTGAATGATACCCTTGGTAAAATCTATTTACAATGCAGAATGTAGCAATGGAAAGTCATAAAAGCATTTAATGGTCTTTCAACTATAATTTAACTTTGCCAGTATTCATGCATAAAATCACACATTTTCACAAATCTTGATAAATATATCTAGGTCCAAATGTCACTATTTTTCTTCCCAGAAAAAGAGGCTTGACACAAAATTAGGGCATTCTGTTCTGGACTAGACAGCTCCTTTTTGCATCTGAGTTTTTATTGTGATTAAAAAGTATAATTTTCATAACAGAAAAGCACTTTCAGAGGGCAAGAGATATTTCCTATGTGAGAGAAATGAATTTTTCTACTTAGAAAAAATAAATAATGTTTTGGAAAAGTTAGTTCTGTAACTTTTCTTTAAAGCAAACTTTTTAAAAAAATGTAAAAACTCAACACTAAATGTACTCCACTTACCACACACCTATTTAGTACTTACCCTGTGACAGACACTGTGCCCAAATGGAGCTGCTGACAGCCTCTGAAGAGCCACTCCCAGTGGGAATTAAGCAAGGCATACTTTGAAGAAAGGTTGGTTTTTCTCTTCTCTCTTCCTTTTTTAATTTTTTGTTTCTCTTTACTGTTTTTTTTTTTATGTATGAGATAAAGGAATAGAAAAAAGTAGATAATTACTCTTCATATTAAACCCAACAAGACAAAACAAAACAATTACCTGTCCTAAAGTAAAAAACAAACCAAAACCAAAAACAAAATCCCCAAAAAACAAACAAACAAACAAAAAACTAAACTTGGCCAAAGATACTGTAGCTCCAAAGTACTTTTTACATTTTAACAGTGACTCATTTTATTAAAGTATATAAAAAGTGTAATTAATATAATTCTGGTATCCCATCTTCTCAGTCCTCTGTCAATTGCCTACAGCTAACCTCTCTCTTTGTCATTGTATTATCCTGTTTACTTCAGATACAGGGATGTATTTCATGGCAGAAAGACCAGGGAACAGCAGATATAAGAAAGATTAAACAAGTTTAAGGGAAAAAGTGGAAAGCCATTATTCAACAGTAAGACAAATAGTCTCGAGTACCTAATGTAGAGAAAAGCCCATGTAAAAATATCATATGGGAGGTTATAGAAATTGTGCAATATTAAAGACTATATAAAAATTAAACAAGAAAAAAACCATTTGGATATTAAGTGGGAAATTACTAAATATAAAGTGAATAAAACACTTGAAAGGGTCCCAAAAGAATAGCTATAATAAAAATAAATAAGTGAATAGAAGTTGTACCAGACTTTTCCATGTTCTCTTTTTGTCCTCTGAGTCTATGTGAATCCACAACACAACAGAATCCACTGACTCTTGATTAATTTGTGTGTTATCACTGACAAAACTTCTGGATGTTCTGAATTCTAAACATTTCCGAATTTCCTCCCAAGTTCTAGATCAAAAGAACAATGTGCTGATTGAATAAATGTCTGTATCAACACTCGAGATATTTGAACATACATTTTATGATTTCTTATTCAGAGTCTAATTCTAATAAAAAGGCTCAGGTTTCTCTATAAAGGTTTATCCGTAAAGATATTTTCCAAGAAAGACGCAGCCCTGATTTTATTGGGAGGTCTCAGCAGTGGACTTTTATGTGTCAATACCTATGGTTCACAACAGCATCCCACAAGATCCTGGAAAGAGGGCAGTTGGGCTGCACCCTACGGGCCTACAAGGCCTGTAGTTGCCCAGCTTCAAGACTGAAGAAAGAGCCTGGAGTCCACGACAGAGACAGCAATTGTTTAATTGAAAGGGGGATCTTACATGTCTGAAGCAAGGGAATTGACTTCAGGTTGGCTCATAGGTTACCAGGGAAACCAGCAGAGGGCACGCCCCTCACCCCCCTTGGAAAAGCTATCATGGTGGGGATGTTCTGATCTAAAGATTAGAACAATCACTAGCTGGGCTGTGACAAGTATGTAGGAAGGTCAGTCGTGTGAGTAGGGTGTAGGTGAAGCAGGTCAAGCAGGGGATGTACAGAGAGCAAGAGAACAGCCATCTGGTGGCCTGATCATACAACGGCCCATTAGCACTGAAATGACCTTTGATATAGAATGAAACTCTGCTAGTGCAAGAACCATGTGTGTTTCCTTCATAGCTATTTGCACAGTGCTGAGTGCAGTGGCTGTTACATAATATACAGCTATGAAGTGAATGAACCAATTCGAACGCCCTGGGCTACCAGTCCTCAGAGCTAGAAAAAATCTAAAAGAATATCAACGAGGCTCCCTATATAATATAAGAAAGTACCAGGAACTTCATTCAAGGGCTGTTTCTGACATTAATAAAATACATGACCTCAGAGAGTCACTTTTCCTTTAAGTTTTTTTCATCTGTAAAATGTGGTAAATTGGAAGAGATATTCCTTCCACTTTCAACAACCTTAGAGTTTCTAACTGAAATTAAGGAGCAGAAGGATGATGACCAAAAGGATAGAGATCAAAATCCTCAAACGCTTATTCAGACAAAGTGCATCCTGACTATGGACCACTGGCGACCAACTCCCAGCATGAAACACTAACTTTGTTCTAGCAGATAGAGATGACGATGCAGAGGTCATCTTGACCACAAGTATGTCAAGGTTAAAAAGCACTAATAGCAACAAGCATTATCATCAGCAACTGACTTGAAATTCAAGGGCTATTTCTACAAGAGTAGAATGAGGAGGATTTGATGAGTTTTGGGTATATCTGTATTCCAACTCTCTCTCCCACTTAAAATAGTCAGTCTATTTATCTCTTGTAAAAATAAAATACAGTGTGTGTGTGTGGAAAAAAACCACACATGGATTGCATTACTACTGATTGTGCCTTCTGAAGACATATCCAAAAAGCAAAATAAGATTTGTCTCTTAAGTCTATGTTATTATTATGGAAGTCAGTTGTTGCCTGATGAGGTTGTCTAAATCCATAAAGAGTCCTTTCCTCCCTACTGTCAAAAGTTTGTCAAACAAGAGTCAGAGAAAATGTAAAACAATCAAATCCGTATTGACCTTTTATTATTTATCCTTTGAAAGTTATAATTGCCTATCATTTGTGCTTTTCACTGTAATATGTATATCTTGAAGCATTTACAGATCACGAGGGTAGAGAGAAGTCGAGACATATACAAAGAGAAAAACCTAATTTGCCTGGAAATAGTTTTACTTTCCAGGTTTAATTAGATAATTACATCACACTTCATTTTCTTCACAGGTGTACATACCTCCTAATACTTCGCAAATGGTGGGAATTAAAGCTGCACCAAACTCGTGTTAATCTCAGCTAAATCCCCATGTCCTCATTGAAACTGCATGTTACCAAACACAGCACACTTCAGAAGGAAAGCAGTTTAAAATGTGATATGCATTGAAATGCTGCAGTTGGAGAAATAAAGTGAATCTAAAGTTTTTTGTTTGTTTGTTTTTGTTTTTGCTTTTTCCTTAGTGGCTTTGTCCAGCATAACTCTGTTTCTATTTTAAATCACTGATAATGTTTCTTTAACAATTCTCATTCTCCCCACACCATCCCCTTCCTTTTCCTTCTCATCCTGTGTCTGCTGCTGCCTGGCAACTTTTCTGGGTGGAAAGGCAGGGTAAGAACTCTAACAGCCCTTGGAATGATAGCTACAGAAATTCCTAGCAACCTGACTTTCAGACCAACTCTCCTTCACACACATCACTTCCATGAGACAGGCTGTCCTTCTTGGTTTGTTAGGAGACACATGTTCTCCTCCAAATATGGCTTTCAGGTGTGTAGTGCATGAACTGTTACTGTCTGTGGCAAAAGCCCCAATAGCACAAAGAAAATAATTAAGTTGGCAGAAATGAAATCTGATGTTTGATCACATATACCCAAAGGGTGGCTCTAATTGGGAAATATAAGATTACCACTGACTGATAATTAATATTCGTGTGTTGTTTTAGAGCAGAAAGTAAGAATGATTGGTTCTACTTTGTTTAATTTATCTCAATGAGAGATTTCATAGCATTGTATAGTTTGATGAATTAATTTATTTAACTTGTCAGTGTTAATAACTGATTAGAATGAAGAAATTATAATGGGCCATCGGAACACAGAATTTGAACAGTAACTCTAGGTAGTCTCACTTCGCTAATAATGTACTTTGTTAATTTCCTTTTTCATTCAAGTATCTATGACGGGAAATAAAAGCGTTTCATAGGAAATTATGCTTTCTCTTTTATATGTAATTCATTATATCTGGATAGTCATTCAAAATCTAGAAGTAAATTATTTATTTTTAAAACTCAAATTTGGCCTGGACCTTTATCATTGATGCCCATAAAAACTCTCTCTTTTGATGAATTGGTCATTTTCAATGGATATTTGGAAGAAGAACCACCATATACAAGTGATCTGTGTATGGGACAATTTTATTCTATTTCCTTTTGACACTGGCCTTATTTCAGTTTTAGAGCAAATATGTATCTATTAATATTTACTCTGTTATATATTATTATGGGTTTGTGGTATGAACCAGTGTCCTTATTATAACTTTTGTCTTAAAAATCTGCTTAACATGCATTTAAATCTACATGTTGTGCCCACTTGACAACTGATACATACTTAAATATCCGTTCTTCCACCAAATTGCTATGGAGTGTTTTTATACCATTTAGGTCTTTGTTAATAACATCTAGTTGCATTCTTAAAATAAGTCCCAATCTTTGTTTTAAAGATAAAATTGAGAATCATTCATAATTGATGTTAAATGTTATCATCTTTCGTTGGTATGCTAGCCTATATGATAGTTAACTTCCATGATTGCTACCACTATTTTACACCATTATTTTGAATCATGTGTCGTTCACACATGGTGATTTGATTGATGACTACTAAAAAGGAATTCTATTTTGCTTTATTATTCTGGTCACAATGTGTGGACAATGCATCCTTGATTTTCTTCCATTCAGAGCAGTTAACAAGTCAACCAGATTATCTAAAAGAGATCAGCTGGTTTTTATTCTGCCTAATTCACTTAGTACATTTATTATTAGGAGGCACTACATATTTAAAATGTAACATATTGAGAATATATATTAGAATAAAAATCTGCCGGGAATTTACTTCTCTGATTATCTTTCATAACTTTTCCCTTTAAATAGCTGTGAGTGGAATCCAGGGCTGCTACATATACTGCAGAAGTGAATGAGTCATTGATTTTCAATCACAGCACTTCGGTACATGGTAAGAGTCTTTGGTTGGTTGTACTGTTCCTGGCTGCTTTCCTCTACCTTGCAATTTTTGAGATGGGGGGTAATTGGTAGTAATAATATAGAAGAGGAAGCATCTGAATGTGCTTAGCATGGTTTGTGAGCTCTCCTCGTTTTATTGCCAAGACTTAAGTGGATATGGATTTCCTAATAGCTGACCTCCTAGTTGACTGAATGGGTTCATGTCAGAAAGACACCTACTTACTTTATTCCAATGAAAGACTACGTATTTCACAGAACGCAGAGGTCTGTGGACCCTTGAGAAAGAAATATTTATTACTTTGAGCATCATTCAAAATTTACCTTTCTCCCGCTCTTCACTTATTCTTTGAACTTTGCCACTCATTCCAAAGTTTCTGAATTTTTATATGAAGTAAAATAGGAAAACTCTTTGTTTCCTATATGAAATGATAAAATGACTAGGTGAAATTATATGCGTAACAACTTCAAAAGAAAAAACTCAAACTCTTAAATGTGGAAAGAGTCATCTTTTAGGCATGAAATGAGTCAATTTACAAGGGAAAATAAACTTAATATATAAAATATGGCAAAACTGACCTAAAGAACATATAATCACAGACTAAGTGGCAATGAGTCCCTCATAGTCACCTGTGTTCTTTGATCCAGTCTAATTTTAATGGTTTCTAAAGAGCATCCGAAGATGTTTCTGGATGATTTTACTCTAGTAAGCAGCTAGCTCATCGTGCTGGCATTCATCTAAAATAAGTTTCAACTGGTAAACTGAATAAAGTATTTAAAGCATCTTTCCTTCCCTTTTCAGTCATCCTGTTGCTTAGTTTGGTGCTTTCCTTATAGTTTTCCTTTACACCCATCTCAGGTTTTTAAACATTAAATACAAAACATTTTTAACCTTTGCTGTTAGGCAAGAATTACTGATGTCACAAGGGGAAAAAGGTAAGCCTTCAACTATTAAGATTTCTGAGTTTTAACTCAACCATTTTCAAGTAACTAAAATTTTAGGTACTTGGCTGATCATATGTAAAAAGCGGTCATACGAACAACTTTTTTTTTTTTTTAATTGCACTGATTCATTTTAATGCCTCCGATGGTTTGGGAAAGTTCTTAAACTACCACTATACTATGTGGAAGAAGAAAAGAAAAGAAAACAAGCAATTAGAAAAAGCATCAAAACATGTTCAAAATGGTTCAAGGTATCCTTTTAAAAAGAGAAATCCACTGTAAAAGTGCCAATTGTTGGTTTTATGGTTCCCTGCTTAGGGGCCTCTTTCCATCCACCTTCCCTTCTTATGCAACGGGTGATGACTTTGGGGGTTTGTTTTTTTTGTTTCTGCTGAGTCACTAAATTTTTATCTTTGTCCCTAGGTGCTACTCAGCATAAAAGTTAAAAGTGCAGCTCAGAAAGCATTGCATTTGTGTGGCGAGCAGAGAGAACCATTTCCCTGAGAGAAGCTCAGTTACTTGGCTAGTCCTTCCTTCCCGGGAAGGAAGCTTCCAGGGAGCGAACGGATCAAATCTGCTTTGCCTAGAGAAGCATCCATCTCAGCGCTGGTAGCTGATAATTCCGAACTGGCTGTTAAATGCGGAGCTTCCCAGGCGCCTGGCTGGCTCAGCCCAATGCAGAAATCTCCCCTCCTCCCTAAAGACCCAAATCCCTACAGAACCAGCTTGGAGTTACTTTCTCTTCAAGGAGACTGAAATCATTGTGATTTGTAGTGTTCTCAGTTCGCGGTGGTATTTTCCTGTTGTGTTAAATGCCTCTTACTAAGTAATAGATGTGATTTATGTGGACGACGGAGGGGTGTGTGGCGGACCGGGTGATTAATCAGTGAATTCCCCTCCGCTGGCATCTCTCACTGCCCCTCTTTGCGTGATGTAAGATCAGACGTACCCTGCATTGAAAAGTCAAGACACACGAGCGGCTCGCTCGCGCTCACACACACTCTCTCTCTCCCCACCACGCGCGCATCCCTACACCTTCCACATCCTGCTCCAGGCGGACTGGCTGGGCTCACTGAGCTGAAGAATTTCCAGTGACATTTGTAAATGACGCCGCTCGGTTCGGGGCTCCGAGCCGCCGCCGCCGCCGCCGCCTGGCCGAGGGTGCAGCCGAGCAGTCTCCGGCGCTGGCTTCCTCCCCGGGCGACCACGATGTCCGAGTTTCTCCTCGCCTTACTCACTCTCTCGGGATTATTGCCTGTCGCCAAGGTGCTGACCGTGGGAGCCGACCGAGGTAAGGAGAACACCTTTACCCCCTTCCTTGCCCCCGGTCTTCCTTGGCTTTCCTGCTGGGCGACGCTTGCAGATAAGTGAGTGTGGAAGTTAAGTCCTTGCGGCCCCGCTCCCCGGGACCCTGGGCCACTGTGCGCCGGTCTCGGGGCGGGGGGGGGGGGCGGTGAGAGGTGCGGTGAGGGATTTCCGAACCAGCTACCCGAGTCCTCGGCTCTCCCACAGCTTTTTCCTTTGGCCCTTTGCGGGTCCTGATTTCGTTTCCCCCGGGAGCGTTTGGACTTGACTGCGCGCCTCTGCCCGCGCACCCCAAGCGCTGCAGATGTTGGGATCAGCGTTCGCGTTTTCAAGACTTCCCTCCGCGCTCACTCTCTTGGCTTCGAGCTTTTGCGGGCTCCGGAGGCTCCGCGTTAAGTGTGTGCTCCCTTAACTTATCTCCAGGGTTAAGTTCCTTACCTGCTGCACGCAGGGTCTGAGGAGAGGGGAAAGCGCCGACTCCAGCCGGTTTCCTCTCTGTAGCCCCTTTCTAGGGCAGGCTCCGGCGAGATTCGGGTCATCAAGGGAGAAGCTAACGCTTTCGGGGAGCTTCTGGGCGCAGGCACCTGCTTGAGCTTGACGTTTTTGATTCTGAAGGTCTGTGACACAGCTCATGGTGCCTGGAGACGCTCACCCACCACTGGTGTTTTGCCCTTGCTTTTTGTCCGAAAAGCTGATGAATGGTACAAGTTTAAATGGGAATGGGTATGGCGAGCAGAGCAGAAAGGAGAGAGGAGGTGGGCATTATAATAAATCTGGATTTTGTAAACTTTGATCTGGAAACCCAAGAATCCCTGTGCAAGTTTGATAATCTTTGACAACAGTCGGACGGGTGAAAAAAGAAAAAAAAAAAAAAAGATAAATAGTTGGGCCGTTGGCGTTGGAATGGTTAACTGCTTAAAGTAAAATCAGAAGTATCATAGATCTAGTTTTTTTGTTTGTTTTTTGTTTTTCTAAATCATAGCATGAGTTCATATTAACTGATACATTTTGTTTTTTGGGCTAATTAGAAAAAAAAAAGAAGTAAGAAAGATAGAAAATGTACAGATCTCAATGCCAAGCAAGTAGGCAAAAGGTTGCATTGGGAGATTTAGTGACTGTGTTTATATGAAGCGAATTATGAATTGACTAAAAATTATTGCTTCATTATAGGAAAGAACAGGGGAATGAATTGTAGTGTTCCTATTCAACCTGCTGTGGGCAACCAGATTATAGTCTTTATACCATACCCACACTTGTCATTTCATTTACCAGTACTGAGACTAATATGAGTTCCTTTAGAAAGTCTTGACATTTATTGATATGTCTTTTAAACATATCATTGCCACCTAACCATTTGGCTTCTGAACTTGCCTTAACTTGCCTTGAAGTTGGTGTGGAATAGTTGAAAACTATACTGATAAAATGGAAGCACATAGCTCTAGCTTGAAATGATGATGCCTTTGATCTGGAACAATCAGCTCTCAACCTTTCTTAGGAAAAATGTTTGAAGTTGGACCAGAACAGATGAACAGAATGAAGCTTTTCAGTCCTGTGTGCTAGCAAAATAGAATGGCACTGGCAGACTGCTGCTATTGGGCTCTTTCTGAGTGAGTCCCCATTCTCCAGAAATTTGACCTCATGTAGAACTGAGTCCTCAGTGCTTTTGTGTGTGTTTGTGAGGAACAGGGCCATTGCTACAATGATTGGAATGAATACCTGAATATAAATATATAGACCCCCAACTTTCTTCTGAGATAGAAAACTAAATAATTAAAAGGATTAGAATTTGGTGTCAATTTAGTTCCAGTAGGGAAAGGGATATCTAAGATATAAATAGGGTACATGGAAAAGGATTGTTACTTTTTCCTAAAACTGAAATAGTGTCCCATTGTATCATCATGTCAGCATCAGAAGTACTATATTGGATAACACAAGTAAAAATAGTTATAGACCAACACTTTACCACTGTTACACATATTTAACACAACTTTTAAAAGAGCTAAAAATGCCACAGCTAGCTATCAAAAGTGAAAAGGGTGGGTCCCATTTGGAAAAAGGGGGGAGAAAAAGAGAGCAATCTTGTTGAAAGTTAAAAAAGAAAGGGCTGCTGCATTATGACAAACTTCTCTTACTGAAATCCTGAAACAGAAGATATGGGAATATAAGCTCAAGAAAGAGGTTAATGAGATGTAGCTTTCTGCCCAGGCTTATGTCAGTTGTCCTTGAAGAATAGAACAGGCTTGTGAATTACACAGGTGTGTTTTGTAGTGCAAGACCTAGCTTCATGCCAGAAAATGAGAAAACACTTTCAGGTTCTCCAAATAAGTACTGAGTAACGGGTAGCTTCTTAAACTGCGTGAACTAGATAGAAATGGTTATACTACCCTCTACCCATGTTTCTCTTCCCTCTGAGTATAAACTCAAAAAAATTTTTTAAATAGAAAAATACTTGAACTTGTATGCTTGTATTCAATTTATGCACATCCACTTGTCCTTTAATTCTATGTTGTTTATTTTCTTAGTTTGCATTGATTTTGGTACAGAGATAAGCTAATGTGCATGTCAGTTCTTATTAGATTTCATCACATTTGAAAAAAGGAAACATCTTTGTAACTCTTAACAGCAGAATGTGGAGGATAAATCATGTTCACTTAGAATCAACCAATGTGTCATATAACAATGTCATATCACATCAAAGTATCGCTTGATAAGGATTAAGACTTAAAAGGAAGTATATTTTAAATTGTCAAATTTTCTGAGCAGAAAAGGGATTGAGAGAACTAAAGCTAGTCTCTTTTACATTTTTGAGTCTGATAAACTGTGGAAATGTATTTCCAAATAATTAAAGTTCGTGCTGTTGTAATCATTTAATCATTTAAATGTATATGTCTATAAAACCATCTAAAGCTGGCAATCATGTGTATTTCAAAATTTTAATCTTTCTCTACTCAAAGAAGAATGAGCTGCAAGCCGTGTCTCTTTATATTCCAGAAATATTAAAGTTTTGTTTTGAAGAGGTCTCTATAATCTTTGAGTTTTCGTCTCTCTCTCTCTCTCTCCAGCTCAAATTGAAAATGGTACAAAGGAAAGGAGACAATAGAAAAAGAAAAATTTCAGTGCGTTGAAAGAAGAAAGAATGTAAATTACAGAAAACAGAATAAGGGAAGGAAAGAGAAGGGGGAGGGGGGAGAATGCCAAATGACACTTTTAAGAAGAGGCTGAATCTAAATTAGTGTTCCTTAAAGAAGAGATTAAAGTAAACCTTTAGACAAAATAATTTCTTAAGATAAATGTTTTCCTCTGATATCATAATAAATATCATATGGAAATGTTTACAGTATACAAATAAACTTCCATCTGTGTGAGGCTGGATATAATTAAACCTAAAGAATGGAGAGACACATGAGAATACTGCAGAAAACTTAAATGTTGTTAACTGTGCTAGAATTGGTAAATGGTAGTGATTTTTTAAAGTGAATGTGAAAGAAATATTCTTAGAAAGGGTGGTGGATGAGTGATACAGTTAATATATTCTTAAAAATGAGATGACACTTTGTAAATGCTACTTATCGTTCATGGTAGAGTCATGCAGAGATTTTTAGTTTGCAAGTGTATTGGATCCAGGACATTAGTTTCTTGCTGCTTGTCTTGTCAATCTCTTTTCAGAGCCTAGGGTGTACCATAAAGATAGGCTTTATTTAAAGTCACCTGGACTGAACATGACTTGGTCTTTTATAAGGATTACAATGATGAGGGACCTTTGTATCTTCCCTCCATTCTATGATACAGTTTTTTTTCATGATTCTGCTTTTAATTTTTACATCTTCTGTGAAATGTCACCTCCTCTTTCTTCAATTCCTTCCTAGTTGTAGGGATTCTATGTAGTAAAAGGTACCAAGCAGATGTATTGATACATTTCTCTATCTTCTGAGGCTGTCTGTCAAAACAATTCTTGTACAAAGGAAACACTTGTCTGCATTCTAGATGGCTACATTCAAAGAAGTAGAATTAACACTAAAAGTTAAACATGATTGTCCCAACATGATGTCATTAGTTAAACTAATTTAGCAGTAAGTGGAACCCACCTGTTATATAGATACACCTTCTTTAAAGAAGATATCTTCTTTAAAACGGCTGCCGTGGTGCACAAAAACCTATAAAAACACCACTCTAACCTGAAAATTGGAAATAGATTTTTAAAGATTTTTTTTTCGATGTAGACCATTTTTAAAGTCTTTATTGAATTTATTACAATATTGCTTCTGTTTTATGTTTTAGTTTTTTGGCCACAAGGCATGTGGGGTCTTAGCTCCCTGACCAGGGATCAAACCAGCACCCCCTGCATGGGAAGGCGAAGTCTTAACCACTGGACCGCCAGGGAAGTCCCAGATAGATTTTTAAATGAAACTTTTATTTTTAAAAAAACCCAGACAATATATGTCTAATTTTGTTATGATTGCCTCCTTGAAAAACAAAATTATGAAATGAAAGAACTTTGAGTTATTTTTCAACTCCGAACATGCAGTATTCTAATGAATGAATTTCCATTTAACACATAATTTGTTGTAACAGAATCTTACAGTGGAGGAAGTAAATGTCAAAATGTATTTGTCTTTGAAATGTCTGTAATTATGATGCACCCAACGTTTATAATTTAAAACAATGTTTTTAGTAGCTGAACTGCTAAAGAAAAGTAGAGCAAAAGGTTGACTACTTTTATAGTGAGTTAGCCAGAATATACTGGACCAAATTTCTATCAGGAAATAGTCATGTTTATTCTAGTTACTTCAAAAAACCTTCCTTATATTCTCTGAAGAAATCCGAATCTTTGTATTTAATCTAAAAATAGTGACCAAAACCTACCTTGATGCATAGAGAGCACAAATCATTTTTTCCTTTTCTTTTTTTTTTTTTTTGGTGGGAAAGGGAGGGCAAAATATTTCTAACCAATCAAACAGAAGAGTGTCGAGTGATACTTTTATCCTCTTCTGTGGAGTTGCTTTACGTCTTCATATGGATTGTTATTCTCCAAATTTTACCTGTAAAACAACCCATTGACTAAGAGGCATAAGAACGAAATTGCAACAAAGCAATCACAAATCTAACAGTCTACAAGCCTTGGGGGCACCCTACAGCTGTTTTGTTTAGAAGGAGATATTTAGCCTTCTTTAGTTCCTTGAAAAAAATGTTCCATTATTTAAACTTTACAAAAACTTGAAAATATCTCTAAATATTAATTTGAGTTTTTAAAAAGTTACTTTTCGTACTAATTCACATATGTGCCAATGAGTATATTTAATCTCACTTGTTTTTGAAGAGTATTGTGCTTGCAATAATATTTAATCACTGTTGTCGCTATTCTGTGCGGTCTCATTTGAACAAATTGTTAATCTGTCCAACTACATCTGAACCCTCTGTATTGTAGAAAAGGGAATGAAGGCTTCAGAAGATTCTGTAACACATCAGAACAAGTAAGCTTAGACCTTCAAAATTTATATGCTTTTTTTCTATTAGAAGTTTTTCTGCTATAAGCTGGGTTCACAATTTTAGATCTATGTTTTCTCCTCGTAAATGATTTGGTGGCCTCCCTTTCCCCCCCTGGCATAACTACAAGGCCAAGTTAGAAAGTATGTATTATTTATTTCTCTGTTTTGAATTCAGTGACACCAAAATATAGTTTCTTTCTCTCTTTCCATCCTATTGATTTAGGCCATCTCTATACAAACCCAATTATGTTGATTGAGATTCCTGACTAAACAAATTGGTTAAACTGACTAGGAACTAAATAAGAATCAAACTGTTAGATAGTAGCCAGTCAGTTCTGGTAAAATAGTAAAACTGATCTTGCATAAAAAGCTTAAAATTAAATGTTATGGAAAAACAACAACAACATATTTCCCTGAAAGACTTATGTGTGATACTTCATATCTACACTTCGTAGAGTAAATCAGATGTACCACTGTCATTGTGCCTATCATAACAGGGAAATTAAATATGTTTGGGAGTAATTATATAGTTATATCATGGGATAGCATAAGAGTTTAAAACACTATTAGAATATGAATAAATACATGCTCTGAATTTACTCCTATTCAGACGAATGTTATTTTATTGAAAATTAGTTGAAAATTATTATTTTTCTTTACGGGCTTTATTTATTAACAGTTATTTTTTCATTTTGTAAAATATTTTACAACACTAAAATATATTTCGAAGTCAAAGTCAAGACCCTCTCTCAATACAGAATATATAGTGGAAATCATTGCAGTGATAAAGTGGACAACAGCATTTAGTGTGCTTTTTAATATGACTGTAATAACTTTTTCATGCAGTCACATTAACTTGGTTTTAGTCTGCACTGCAATTAGATGTCCAATTGTGGTTAAAAAAAATGCAATGGCTTGATTAAATAAATGGGCCCACTCATTTGTTGCTGATTTCCCAGTAGGTCAGATTCTTGTAAGTATCATCAGGGCAAAAGGCTTGAGTTGGTAATGATGGTGTTACTTAATATTGTTCAATAACTCTGCCACTCATATTTGTTGAATAAGGATATATTATCTACATTTGGAATTTCTCAAATATTCCGAAGTCGTTGTAAATATACAACACTTGTCAAAGGTTTCTTTAACTACAGGAACAATGAAAAATATTCTTACTGTAGAGTCATCTGTTTAATCTTATTTTTCTCAGAAATAAGCTTGAACACAGTCATGTATATATGAGTTTCCATTTACATGTGAATAACATTATAACTATGTCCTTTATAGAAGACAAGTTGAGAAAGTACCTTTTCATATGAGATTCCTTCTAACTTTTTTAAGTAAGAGAAAAAAGGAAAAAAAAAAAACTTCTTGAAGAAGATAGGGTGTGCTGCCTTGCTAAGATACCAGCGTTCCATTTTATCTCACAATGCATTCTTATTAACAGTCAGACATCTCTTCCTGAGATGCATGCACCTCATTGTCCGGCTGGCTTAGCCTTCAGACCAAAGACAGGTATTGTTGAAACACGACCTCATTTTAGTTGAAAGAATACATTTCTTCTTTAGGTAAGGTCAAGGTATCACAGACTGTCTCTTGTTTTATTCTTACAATCAATAGGACATTCCTTCCTAACTTTTCCACATTGCATTGACATCCTTCAACTTCCAAGAAGGCTTAACTTTAGAAATAAAAATACATTAATTCCTTAAGAAGTTTTCTACCACTGAGTTTTTCTTTAATGACAATTTGTTCATCTTCGCCCTTTCTTCTTAAAATGAGAAAAGAGAACTAAAAATGGGGAGGGATGGGGGAGAAGAGAGAAGTAAAACTTGGTTCTGGTTGCTTGCTTTGAGTGTTCCTGGGGTATTTTAAGATATTTGTGGAAAAGAAAAACTGTAGGATAAGGCTGATAACAGAAATGAGTTTAGAATGACTGTTTTCTTTAGAAATTAGGATGTATAAGGAGAGGAAGGACAAAGATGCTAAGAGAGAGACCATTGACAGTAAGAATTTTTTGAAGCTTCAATCCACACAGATCAGGTAACTGAGGTAATTAGGAACCTCAAACATTTGCTGAAATATAAATTCTTGAGATTTAAAAAGACTTGGTTTTTAGATTATCTAAGACCTTGTGTGCATTTTCTAAAGCTTTTAATGATATATTTTATTGGTATTTTACCATGCTAAAATAGGAGGTATGCTTTATTAAAATATTCCACTTTATTCAACTCTACTAATTTTTAAGGCATTTTCTCATAATTAAGCTCTGAAAGTACAGTGATAACGATGCCAGCTCATGGGTGAGATTTTTGCCTTGTCAGGTGAAACTATTATAGATCACACCTTCTGGGCATCCATATTTATGAGATTTTTCATTAAAAAATAACTAAGATTTATAGATAGAATTACTAACTCAGAATTCAGGCCCTTTTGCTGAGTCCTTATATTGTCATTCTAACAAAAAGGCTAGCAATTCACCAGCACCATGCTGATGGCCTGCAATACTAGTGGCGTACAAATCTTACATGGGGGAAAAGATAGTGACTTTATCCAACATTGACCAACATTAAAAATAAGTAGGATTTAGAACTGTCCGTCTTTGGATAGAGTTCTCTCCCATGCTAGGATGTTTACTTCTGTTTTCACTTGCTGATGATATTGTCAAGTATTTTGAAATTAATCCTGATAGTGTTAAGAACCAAAATCTTAGGACTTTTTTCCATTCCCCTTGCTGCTCTCATTGCTGGGAGATCATAAGGTTATGAAGGGCATGAGGGTTTTATCCTGTATGTATTTTAATCTGAGTCCTGTGAAAACACCACCAGAGGTTTACAGAAAACTGCTCCAACCAACTCTGAAGAGAAAGACCTAGCAGTGTCTTTCACACCTTCCACAAATGCAAGTTAGACAATGTATGTGAAAACATAGCGTGCATTGGTATCGCATTACATAAGTATCCATTATTTCATTAATTATAGCATTAACTTAATGTATATTACTAATAGCAGTAGAAATCCCTTACATTTTCAGGACCCTTTAATTTTGTTCTTGGTTTTTTCCTCCTGAAATCATATGACCCCTGAAGCAACCCATGTGGTTGGTGGTCATTCATTTATTTATTCACTCGTTCAACAAATTTGAGCAGAGATATGCTGGGAGTTGTTCTAGAGGTTGGGAAAGAGGCAAGTGAGCAAGTTAGACAATGTAACTAGTCTGTCAGAGCTTACATTTTAGTGTACATTTCAGGGAAGGAGGAAACAGACAATAAGCAAAGTGACAAATACATAATATTTTGTGCTAAGAAGAAAGAAAAATAACATCATGTAATCAAGAGCAGGCCTTTTTTTGTGAAGGCTGACATATTTGATGAGATAAAAGTGATGTGAAGGAACAAGCTCTGAATGGTTCTGAGGGAGGAACTTCCCATGTAAACCCTTGAGAGGAAGTAATGATTTTGACATCTTAGAGAAAGGAAGAAGGTCTGTGTGCCTAAAGTACACTGCGTGTGTTTGGAAGAGAAGAGGAGTGGGGAAAGGGGTATTTATGAGTAGGTCAGTTAGGACTTTGCAGATCAGAGTGAGGCATTTGGGTTTTGTTCTCATTATAATAGGCTGCAATTGGTTGTTTAATCAGAGGTGACATGACACAACTTAATTATTTACAAGATCGTGCTTGCTACTGAATAAAAAAGGACCAGAGACACAGTGAATACAGTTAAAGGGTTATTGTAATTGTGCAGGAGACATGTTGGTAGCTCAAACAAGGGGGTAGCATTGTAGATGAGGGTGAGATAGAGGAGTGACTCACATCTTTAATATAGGAAGATTTTCTATAACAATGAATGTAGCACCATTCAATATATCAGAAGGATAAGGCATGAAATAAAGCCTCAAATTACCATCTTGGGAGAGTTAACATTCTAGGTTCTTTGAAAATGAATGCATTTTGTTTTGCATCACCTCTTATTGATTTGTATGAAATGTTTCATGATATTAGGCATGTAATGGTCACGTGTGGCCCCTGCAATATTGCTTGCCTTTTTATTACCTTTTCCCTTTATTTCAGAATTATTACTACCATCTTCCCTATTACCCATATTTACCCATACCGTGTCTGCAGAATGGAATTAGTAGAGTGACTCACAGTATTTCTTGAGGGTTTAGATAAAATAATACACTTAGTAACATTCCAAGCACTGGTAAATGTGGCAGCAACTATTTTGCTGTTATTTCTACCAATATAAGCGGAAGAAATGAGCATTGGCATATGTGAAGACTCATATGAGTTGTTTTTTTTTTTTTCCCCTTGAGGAAATTCTCATTGTTTTCAAGGAAGAACTCCTTTTTCATTGTCCCCAAATCCTTGACATGACTGAGAAGAATTTGTGCTTTCAGTCACGTTCCCACTTACGAATATTTGATTAATGGGATGAAATGTTAAGAGAGCTGCTATCGGCTGTACTCATTACCCTCCCTGGAAGTTCCAAGACAACTGTGGAAAGGAAAGGGGTGGTGACAAATGGTGGGGGACCTACTGGGTAAGAGTTTATGACCTAGTGGGTGCTCCTCTTGGTCAGTCAGGGCCCCTGGATTATTCTTCTGTACTTATCCACATGCATTCGTTGAATAAATGTTATAGTTCCTACTATGTACCCATTACAGTGTGATTTATAGGCTGGAAGCAGAAGCAACTAAACAACATAAACCAGAACAAGCAATAAAAACACTAGTTTGGCAATTGTACAACTTTGGATTTTCAGGGAAAGGTTGCTTATGGCTACAAAACAAACCCATTTGGGTTTATTGAGTTCTTGATGGAGTTAAAAAGGAAAGAGGGAGTGAGGGGAGGAGAAAGAACAAGGAGAGAGGTTTTATGAAACTGATGGAAAAGAAAAAAATATTAGAGCCCAGAGGGTCTGTGGGAAAGAAAATAGGTATCCAGTGCTTGAAGGAAATCTGTTAATACTAAGTTGAATGAGCTATTTTAGGGCCTAAGTTACTAGAAGATTGTTTCGGGATTTGGTTCCATTGATTTTTTTTCATTGCTCTTTTTTTCTTTTGGCTCTCTTTTATGTTATGTACCTTGAGAAAAAGTCCAAGTTTAGTTTTAAAACTTAATATTCAAATCTGCATTCCAAAGTTAAGCTTAGCCCCAAATATTCCCCACTGAGTTTCTTTTTAAGTTGTACAGGCCATCTAGTGCCAAAAAAGCAACTTGGGATAATCAACCCTTTTAGACACTATTTACTTTATATTGCAGACAACATTGCAGCATTATGGAGGAAATACTTCACCCCAACCTGAGAAATTACCTTGGAAATGCTACATGATCGTAACAACTAATTTAAAAAGACAACCTGTTTTCTTAGTTTTCAAACATGGTACGTCTTTAGATTAAGAAGTGAAGATGTATACTAAACAGACATTAGTTTAAAATAAAAAGAGATCCAGAGCTTGGGCATTTACAATTTCAGAAATGCTTAAATGAGATATTGAAGCAAAAGATCTCAACCAATTTATTTGTTGTGTAAAGAGCTTACCTGCAGGTTTAGTAGACATTTGCTAGATGCATGTGCAGAAATCTAATTTGTGTGTGACTTTAAGTTCAGTCCATTTTTCATTCACATTGTCAAAAGCCCCTTTAATAATTTGGCTCCAAGATTTCAGTATAAAACTCAACATTATGCATAGGAATAAGTTAAATATGAAATAAACACTAACATTTTATTAAATTTTAGAGTGACTGAACCAAATGAAATTTGAGGCTAGATTTTGCATTAATGTTTAATTTAGGACTCACTGTAAATTTGTTTGTTGTGTACTGTAGCAGAGGGGTGCCAAAAGTTTGGAAATAAATTAATCGGAGTAATTGAAAACAGCAGGAAGGGGAAGGGTTACTTGTATATTTGTAAGTACGAGGCACGGTTTATGCTCCCTGACTAGAACTCCTGCTCACATCACACAGAGGTCTGCTAAAGGGCTTTTTTTTTTTCTCTTTCATAAGGAAAGGACTTTGGGAAAAGGTTCAAAATGAGTATAAGGGGGTTATTTATGATTTAGGTAAAGCAAAAAAAAAAAAATTTTTGACTGCATACTCAGAATAAAAGGCATTTGGGCAGGAAATGTTGTGACCGCTTGGTACAGACTTCAACCTGCTATAAAGAGCCAAGGAAAATAAACAAAGCTTATTCAGATAACAATTCAGCTGGCAAGACACCTGAAAAATCTAGCAATAGCAAGAAAATCACCTAAGTCAAAAATAAACTTTCAGAAATTGAAGCTACTTGAATTCACCAAGATTTAGAGATGAATGCCAAAGAGGATTAGTAAAACTCTCTTCCGTGTGAAATACAGCAGTAATGGCTCTATTGCCATGTTTCAGACTCCTGCTTGAGAGTCACTATGTAAGTGAGAGTTGAGCTCAATATACAGTAAGGATAATAGCATTTCCTTAAAAAGCAGGAAATCATATAAAGAAACCTGAAACAGCAATCCTGCCCTTCTCCCCAACCCCCTTCTGCAAGCAACAGAAAATGATAGGCAGCATTTCCTCTGTAGTTTCACAGAGGGAAACAGGTTGGCTGTGGCTTCTGAGATCCCTAGACTCAGAGAAAAGGCTGCTTATATTTTTTTGCTCATCATGTTAAGTGATGGCACTCAGACATATTTGACTAACCTTTATGAATTAAAGGGCAAGATATAGGGCAAGTTTTATAAACACAAATGCATACAGCCCCCAGGCTGGTCAGAAGGTGCCCTGGTGACATGTAAATTAGGGAACTCCCACATTGTCCAAGCAGGCAGCTGATACTCAACTGTAGCGGACTGTAGGCTCCTGTGAATGTGGGCAGAGGATTGCCAGACCTCTGTAATTCAAGAGAGGCGAGGAGTTTTGATTTCTGTGCAAAATTCCCTGTGATTTAAATATTGTCGATCAAGATTTTTTTAAAAAACGAAATAACATTGTGGGGGTCAGAATCACCAGCTGATGGATTTAAGACCCAGGCTGACAGCCGTGGTCCACTCTGGAGCCCCTGGGTTGCAGACATCAACAGAAGGTTGGACGTGGTCACAACGAAAAGACATTTTACTTGGTGCTTTACAGACAAAAGGTGGCCCTGGAGAGCTGAGTGTAATGCCTTGACATTTGTAGTGGATTATTTTTGCAGCTCATGGCTAAGGGAAGAAGGATACCAAAGACTAATTTCATCAGTGTCCTGCATCTCTGCCTCCAGAACTTCCTCTCCCCTGTGAGACGTAAAGGTAGAACCTGGGGAGAAAAAGTGGGCACAGAGAAAACTCTTAATGAGCCATTAGAGGGTCAGTGATATTAGACCCAATTGTGACTTAGGCGGGCACAGGCCATGGAAAGTTGTCTAAGAAACAAAACTCTCTCAGTAATGGTGAGGAAACGCTATGAGGATGATTTCTGTCTGCCTCAGCGCCCCAGCGGCCTCATGGAAAATATTCTACCTGATAAGTAACAGCCACGTGGCAAAAACAACACTGCTGTGCCACACACACCACACATGGATCATTATTGAAAGGTGGAAGGGAAAAAAGAAGATTGAAAGGGAGAAAAAAGTATCGTGAAGTGAAGATGACAGAGGGCTGCTCCTGATGAGTAGACAAATTCTCATGCTGAGACACAAATGGGATCACATTTAGCTTTGTGTTTCATCTTTTGTTCTCTTGGGAAAGCTGTGACCTAACAGGAGCCAATGGTGTGCTCTATTACTTACACAACGTCTCTAGATTTCTTACCTATGTTTACATAGGCATTAGTATGTCCAAACTGATTATTCGAACTAGTTTTTTTTAAAGTGTTTTTCTGAACTTTTTATTTTGAAATTATTTTAGACTTACAGAAAATATATACAACTAGTACAGCGTGTTCTCATATACCTTTCTCTCAGCTTTCCCTGATGTCAACATATTGTATAACTGTAATACAATTATCAAAACAGAAAGTTAACATCGGTGCTATAAATGTTATTAACTAAACCATAGACTTTATCTAGATTTTACCAGTTTGTCCGCTAATGACCTTCTTCTATCCCAGCAGCCAATCTAGGATTCAACATTAAATTGTCATATCTCCTTAGACCTTCAGTCTGTGACAATCTCTGGCTTTAGTTTACTTTCATTTCTTAAGTTCATTTGAAGAATCCTGGTTATTTATTTTACAGAATATTCCACAATTTGGGTTTGTCTGATATTTTCTCATGTTTATGCATTTTTGACAAGAATATCACACAAGAAATGTACCCTCCTTAGTATACCATACATGTCAATTTGTCTAATTATTGGTGATGTTAACCTTGATCACTTGGATGGGGTGCTATTTTCCTCATTCTTTCTAAGTTCATTACTTAGAATTCTTCTGCAAGAAAAATGTCCCTTTCTGATTTATTACTTATTTATATCATTATAGACAGGTATTTATTTTATTATTTGTGTTATCATCCAATACTATCATTGTTCATTTTCTTGCTCAAAATATTCCACCTATGGCTCTTGGGCGCTCTTTCAGATTGGCTACTCTGCCCTTTTGACATACCCCCATCATTTTTTGAGCACTTTGTGAATTTCTAGCACTGCCAGATGAGTACAAGCTCATCTTGTATTTTCCCTGTTTCTGCCCTGGAGTCAACCAGTTTTCTAGGGAATTTCATAGTATATTGAAACTTCTGAAAGTTTTAACTGGATGCATTCTCTTAAGTGACACAAGATTATCCTAAGGGTGATAAACAATTGCAAGAACAATTGCTCAGTTAATATATTTTAATGTTCCAGAAGAAATCATTTTGCTCAGTACTTCAATTTTAATAAGGTATTAACTACAATGATTGATTATCTGCTGAATAAAATTCTGAATTAGAATTAGGTGATGATGCTTATTATGGAGTTCAAAATTTCACTCTCCCCAAAGATTCTAAAGAAAAATATAGATAAATTTTATGAAATCAATTTGTATTTATTGATCTTTTCTCAAGAAAATTGTGTTAGGGAATTTTTTTTTCAAAGGTATCTCTGCCTTCAGGGAGTTGATGGTCTAATTCAGATAAGGAACATTATGGAAGCATGAGCAAGTCATATAAGGGATAATTGCAGAGGGTTTGATCAGACCTGGCAGGTGGGGCTGTGGGCCTATAGTGATTCTGTGTCTTGTCTTTTGGATGGGGATTGAACACAGACGTATATGCCAGAAATAGTGAATGAGTTTGATCTTTTGGATGAATCTTGACTGATTGGTAGTTGTCCAGACTACTATATTGAAGGAGATTCTATAGCTGAGTCCGGGTTCTTTGGTAAAGGGCACAGAGATCAGTTGGTGATGTTTCTAATGATCAAAGTCAGAAGACTTTTAGGAGTGTTAACATCTGGCCTACTTACTATTTCTGGTTTAGTTAGCACAATAAGAGTCTTCATTGATTGCCATTACAAAGGGTACTTCCTGCCCATGGCCCAGAATTCCCAATGAACCAATGGGTAAAATCCCAGCTAATGAAACAGTCTTAGTTTTGAATAAAAACAAGTGTCTAGAATCTTCTTGAAGGGCCTAAAATATCCACTTTTTCAATGTACACTACATTTTTATTTTCTTGCTTTTTTGGTGCCTGCCATGAACATCATATTGGTGTCTTTTGGGGGAGGTTTAGAGTTTATTTTTTAACTCTTTCTGGTGGTCAGTGAGATTTTGTTCTTCGTGATAATTTCCAGCTTCTCCTAATTTTGAAGCTGCAATTTATCTCTCACTGTGGAATCCTCCCCCACCTGCTTAGAGATCCAAACACAAATTCACTCTCCAATGACTCCGATTCATCTTAGGTATTTGGATATATCCAGTTTTAATGGCATATTGTCTAAAAATATAGATATGATTTTACTGATCTGACCATCAGTTTAGCTTCTGATAATAGCTCTAGTAAGGTAGTGAGAAACAGGGCTAGTTGGAAAGCAATGCAACACCCATATTGAATTTTTAACAACTTAATACATTTTAGGAAATGATCTATCCAAAAGGCATTATGGCTTGCTGAGAAAAGCTGTACACTGGGAAGCGGGAGAAGTGGGCTCAATTCCCAGCTCTGCATCTGACTCACTCTTTGTCCTTGGGCAAGTCACTTAGCCTCTCTCTGTGTCTACTTCCTGCCTGGTAAAATGAGGAGAACAATGCATAAAGACTCCCACCTCACCAAGATGTGTCGAGGCTGCATCCTGTAACCACTGAAGCGACCTTTCTTCCCCCTGCTGGCTAATGACAAACTTATTTTTATCAGCATCGAGTTTGATTAAATTTTGCAGTAAGAGCATGGAGCTACAGCTAACTTCAAAGAATCCTTTAATTTACACTGGAGTTTTACTGCAGTACATATTGTTTTGTGTTAATGCACTCATTTCTGGGAGGAGGACTTGTGGACCTTGTGTATATGGAAATACCCCTTGTCTCAATCTACTTGAGTGCCTACCATGGAGTCTTGTACTAAGCACCACAGAGCCCATTAGAAGAACAGAAGATGGAATCCTGGGGAAAAGAGGCTTACACATAAGAAACAATTAGTGGTTGTTACTTAGCAATATGTTTTCAAAAGTCCTACTCCTAAGGTTAGAGTTTTGACAATGGGGAAGTCAATATACACTGGAAAGTCACAGAGCAATGTCATGGAATAGATTGAACAAATGCCCCTTCTTCTGTGATATCTTCCCTGATTCCTCCAGTAAAGACGATCTTCTCCTTCATCTCCCTCTCTTTTCTTTGATCTTGCTGGCTCATTTTTCATTTCTCTAGTTTTCCCTAAATGTCTTTTATAGTTTTATTAATCTTTATTTTCTTTATAACTAGGAGTTAATCATACATCAGGCATTATTTTTGGTTGTTACGCCTCGTACTTCTCCTGTCATACTGAGAAGTACCCCTCCAGATTGTTTTCATGACCTTGACCTTTTAAAATGATTCTGCCAATTGCAGAATATCCTATATTCTAAATTTATCGTATTTCCTCATTATTTCATTTATCTTGGTCCTATATCACCAGTATTTTCTGTAAATTAGACATTAGCTCTACAGGCTAGACTGGATTCAAATTGAACATTTCTGGACAGAATACTTCCCAGGTGATATTAGGTGTCTGTATACTTAATAACTGTGATGTTAGGGATTTGTATGCAAAATAGAATTAATAATGCAGATACTAGGAGAGACAAATAGTGCACTGAAGTATTGTTCTCTACAGCTTCTGCTTTGCTGTAGTGCTCAGGGGCAACATGGTGTAACATTTTGAAAGAAAAGACTTTGCATTTATTAGCTGTATTACCTTTGATCAATTATATTATCTCTTTAGGCCTCAGTTTCCTTATCTATGAAATGGGGATAGTGATACTTACCATAAACTCTCGAGGTTTTGAGAAAATACCTAAGTGTCCTGTTCATAGTAGGCACTCAATTAATGGAAGTTTATTAGAACTAGTAGTAGTAATAATGGCTGTATTTGTAGTTCTATTGTGTCATGTAGTCCTATATGATGAAAATATTTAAGAATGACATTCAGTCTATGAACAGAAAAGCAATACTGTTCATCCCAGAATACCCATTGTAACAGATGGACTTTTCCCATTTGTTGGTTTGCTGGTTTTTTGGTTGTTTGTTTTAATATGCTTCCATGTGATGTGATGTAAATGGAGGATACCATTCTTACATACTTTTCAGAATAAAGTAGCTTATAAATAATCCAGTGAACAAAGGAAAAACATTATCCATGGACAAAAGGCTCTGTCTCTAAAGACCCCAAGAATCCCAGGATCATCTTTTGCTTCCTACCACTCTAATGCAAGGAGAGAAAAGTACACACAAGAACAAGGAACCTACACTTGAGCTGTTCCCAGTTATTTACAAAACACCATTTGGGTTGAGGCTAAGAGATTAAGTTTTGAAGTCAGTGCATTTGGATTCCAGTCCAAGCTTCATCACTTACTAGCTGTGTAACATTGGCCATGATGCATAATCTCTCTGAAACTCTGTATACTTATAAGTGAATAAAGCTCAAAGAGATGTTGTTAGAAGAGGACTATATCAACCTCCAACTCAAAATCACTGCCTTAATACATGTAATAATTGTAATAATTTTATTACTATGTACATATATTCACTGCCTATGGTGGGTAGTTACTCATGCTCAGAAACCAGTGATGTTCTAGTAGGAGAGACCAGGGCTGTTGCAGAGCCTTCAGAAGAACGAGGCAGAGGAACGGTATGGAGGAATGGCATCCAGCCCTCACTCTACTTACCAAGCGTTGTGTCCTAGTCTGGGGTTACATTTGCCCAGAGGGGGTTCCTCTTTCTAAACTGCACAAAGATGTAATGTAAGCTGTTGCTGCCCTAGATGGGAACCTTCTAAGCAGAGAGAATTGCAGGTGCAAAGTTAGTAAAGGGCAAGAGAGCTGGCTTATAAGTGGTTCTGTAGTTCAGTATGGTTTACACAAGATGAGCTCTTGAACAGTAAGACGTGCAGAAGATGTTGTTCTTTATAATTCGGTGAATCCAAGGTGGGCTTTTTAAAGTTATTGCTAAAAGAAATCACCCAAAGTCTCTAACTATAATTAATGAACTACTTTATAATAGGAGGAAAGACACTTGTGGAGGAATACATTTCAGTATAGATCCTCATACTCTCTTCTGAGGTCAGTCACTTGAAATATAATTTATTTCTACTTCTATTAGTTTAAAATGACATTTCAACACATTAGAACAGAGAGTTTAAAAAAAAAAAAGAACAGAGTTTCTCCCACTACTAACTTACGGTGGTGCTTCAAATCATGATTTTGCCTTCCTGACTTTCTGTGGAGATGCACCACTATGTTGAATCTGAAAATAGAAAGAATAGATTATTGGTGATCTGGAATACTTTTCTGATCTTGATGGTTTTACTAAAGATGGCCTCTTTTTTTTTTTGACTTTTATAGGTTACAAACAAAGATTTTCAAATTTTTATCACTTATTTTTACCCATACAGGGCTTTGGTATTTGCCTTAAAAAATAAGCAGGTGGGGGGGAAGAGGAACATCTGTTGTTTCTTTTGTGATTCACAAGTATTACTATACTTCTTGAAAAATACTAAAAAATTTTTTCTGGGAAGAACTATGTGATTGTATAATAGCAAGTCAATGTTCAATGCTTCTAAGTGATAAATTTACATAAAGGATAGTTTGCTTTCTCATCAGAGTCTGTGTGCTAAAGATTTTCTGTCAGAAAAGCAGAATGAAGACTAAAACCAAGGCTTGGTTTTGTGTCTTTTAATACTGCATATATCATACTACACAGCTTTTGAAAGTGACCGAACCAGACACTGTACTGTGTTGATATCATTATTTTTCCTTCAGGAGGGAACTGTGAGGAATGCCTAGTGGACATGTTTGCCTTCTCAGTAGGAAGAACTATTCTTTACATAAAATAATGTTACAATTTCTAAAAAATTCATTATTTTTTCTTTTTAAAACTACAAATGTTACATTTTGGTTTCCTGAAAAGCAATAAATACAAGTAATTATAGGCAAGATATGTACAATGTTCATCTTGGGCTTCCTTTACTAAAGGGACATAATTTATTAGAGTAGCCAGTATTTTAAAATTCTTTGTGTATGATAAGTTTATAGATATTCTCAAAATTATTTTTAGAAAATGGAAGACGATTGCTTCCTAAAATAAGTATTACTTATAGTGGCAACACAGAACTGCTATAGAGAATGTCCAAGTTATACTGTTTTAATGTTGCTATTATATTTTCTACATGGTGAATTCAAGCCTTGTTCCACTGTCATAGAAATGGGAGAAAAAGATATTAAAACATTGCTAGGGTGTTAAAGTAAGTTACCATCATAACCACCAACTGTCAGCAGCTTCGGGAGCCAGTAGGGAGCCATGTTTACACTACATAATGGATGTGTGGTCACGGATCTCATTAGGCAATAACAATCTTTGGGAAACGTTGTTCTCTCCTGAAGTCCACTCTAAAGGTACCCTTTCCTAGTCCACTGAGGCTTATGATGCTTATAAGGTCATCATGCTCTTTTTTTGAGTCTCTTTAGGCTGATTTCCAAGTGTCACAGAAGAATCCTGTCACATAAAAATTGAGACATTTGTCTCTCAAAAATCCATTGAAAAGAAAGCCATTGCTTTAGACTCACGAGGAAAGTTCTTGGGTGAGAATAGTTTCTGTGATAAATTGTCCTAGATAATGAGATACCCACCACTTGAAATACACATTTGGCTTCACCTGGAGTCAGTTGGGGGAAATGTACAAATGACCTTGGTGAATAAATTCTACAACCCAATTTTAGCTGAAACCTGGAACTAAAAATATAGTCACTAGATCTCAGGTGTACAGAGCAATGTGGGCATTCATAAGGTGCTTTTGTCCCTTTAAAAAAGAATTAATTCATTCTGTTACTGTCTCTTTATATATAATAATCAAAGCTGAATGGAAGCTGAAGTAAAAATGCACTAATGATAAGTTTAAGGGGATATTTTAAGGGGATAGGTTTAAGGGAAAAAGAAAGAGAAATGTCCCCAACCACTTGGTAGTCAGCGAAAAAGTACTGAATGTCCAAGTGCCCTCATTTGTCAGTTTTCAGTTCTTTAATCTTTTAGTTCTTTAGATTTTCATAAAGCCTGTATTTCAAATAAGAACAATTGTAGGAAATTAGAGTAATGATGAAAGAATCATTAAAATGGCAAGGACTCTAAAAATGTGAATTCTATTTTCATTCATTGATGGATTTATTTTTCCCATAAGAGGGGCATAGTAGTCAGTGGTGTTGGCAACTCATGCTTTAGTGAATTTCTTACTTTTCTTTTTAATTATTGAACATCTATTGGTGAATGTAAATTACATGTAAATTACACTCCTAGCAGGGAATATGGAAAGATTGGCCAGATGCCTTTTTTTTTCAGCTAGCCTTAAATCAAAGATTAGCTTTTCGCATGGAAGTAAAAACAAAGAGTATTATTTGACAAAAATAATTTTGGATAATTATAGAGGCCCTAAAACCGTAGAAAAATTTTACTTCAGAGAATGTGTCAGCTTTACTGTTTATGGAGAGTTCCCTAATTAATTTTTATATTTGAGCCACATCAGATTAATAAAAAAAGAATTGATACTTGATTTTCACATAAACCCGTGTTAGAAGCCTCTTTGGAGCCATAAAGATATATCTGTAGCCTTATGTCCTTAAAGTGTAAGACTTTTGTCTAAAAATTATATTAGTAGAATAAAGCAAATTATTTAAGAACATAAGCTAATATAATTTTTTAGAAAAATGTTCATCTTTATTAAATGATTATGTGTGCATCTTATAGGAATCTAATTGAGCAGTATAGTTTTATTTAGTCCAGAAAATCTTATAAACTAAAAAGCAAATTTTTATACTAAGTGTATGAAAATTTCTTCTTTTCTCCTTTTTTCTTTCTTTCTCATCTTTGCAAAGAATTAAACAACTACGCATGTGAAACTTATTCAGAAAAAGACATTTTTTTATATTTTAAGGCATCTGTCTATTTTAATTAAGGCAAGAATATAAAACAGTTAAATATAAAGTTTTATGTTAGTTTTATAAGATACTTCTTTATGCTCAAAGTATTTGTTCTGTTAATTCACTGTTTCAGCTGAATGAGAGCTAACTTATATATGCAATTAATTTTTGAAGAAGCCAAATGCAATAATAGCTGTTTAGTAATTAATAGATATTGGGTTAGTGCAGTTTGGGCCTTTTTAAAAACTTGTATTGCTACCAGGTATTTTAAGGGCATCATTATTACCACTGATTATTATACTCTAGAATTTGTCTTAGCATGATAGAAAATGATCCAGTATTTGGGAGTAAGATGCAGGGAGGTGAAAGAATAATTGTACTGGGCAACGGTATATTCCAAGTGACAAAAATAAAATGTTTTAAAGTCTGGTATATTTTATGTCTTAATGAAATAAAAGTTATGATGAATGTGGATTAGCCCTGAAAGCAAAGATTTAGGTTTGTATCCAGGCTCCAAATTCTGATACTTCCTAGCAGTAATTGTGAACAAGTCACTTAATTTCTTTGCAACTGGGCTTTTGTATCTGCAGAATGTAACTAATGACAACTTATTACATGTGGTTGTTTTAAAACCGAGTAAGATAATGAAAGTTTTTAAAATTTTCTACAAATTCTACAGCCCTTTACAGAACTAAAACTTAATTATTCCATAATAGTACTAATGAAAGTCAGTTCATTTTTGTAATTTTTAAAATTACCGATTTGGGAATTTTTATTTCTTTTGTTTAATTCTCACTTCCTTAACTTATTCCTATGGATGATAGGAAAATGCATTTTAATAATAATTTATGATTTCAAAAATATTTATTGCAGATATGCTTAATAGAATTGCACTTTGGAAAAAAGTGTGAGTGACAAAGTAATGAAAACCATAATTTGTATGTTATAAAGGAAAAAAAAATTAGGCTGAAGTTCCAACCTGTGTGGCAATCAGGGTTTCAGAAGGCTGGTAAACATGTATATAAGTAACACAGCAACTCATTTATGTATGTATTTATTTATTTATTGGTGGTAAGTGCCTTAAGAGAAGTGGAAATGAAATACTGTGGAAGTTCAGCTTTCCTCTTTTATAAAGTTAAGTACTTTTAGAAAATAAGGTTAAATGATATTTTATCTAATCTAACTTTAGGTTACCAGAACAGTATATAGCCCCAAGGAACACATGAAATAAGACACTATCATTTAAAATAAGTTTCATGAAAAGAAATAGTCATATTAATAATTGACATATAAACATAGAATAATATCGATATGAATGATTGCTAGGCATAGGATTGAATCTAAATTCTAGAATTGAAGAAGTTTTCAAAATATAAAACAAATCTCCAGTGTTAATGAATTATTTCCAGAAATCTATAAGCTTGTACCAATTCTATCATTTTGATTGATCAGTTTTTGAACCAAATGTTTAACAACTTAAGATTTGTCTCTTATGCTGAAGTAACTACCAAATCACCCACTATATATATAGAATATTTCATAGAAAAATACTTATTTCAATTCTTTACTTGTTTTTCTCAAAACTCTACATTTTGCAAACTACACAGCCCCGAACAAGAGTTAATAATAAGACCTGTGATCCTAGCCATACTGGCCATATTTAATGGAATGCATTGAAAAAGAAATGTCATGTCTTCATTGTTCTCAAAGCTAGAGGTAGATATTTATACAATTTTGTTAATTGAAGAGAACTTGGAATTTCAACCCATTTACCATTCTGCTACTAGAATGATCTCTTAAAAAGCCCAAGCAGACCTTCTCTTTAAACCCCTTCAGTGGTTGGTTTAATGGTGGGTAACCTCCACAGCAAGGCCCTGGGACAGAGATGACCTGGAGTTTGTTCTCCTCTCTGGGTTCACTTCCATTCAGGTGGGGTTGGTTTCCTTTCCCACCTTTGCAAATCATCCTGTGACTATTCCTCTCACAGCACTTTTACCAAGAACTGTTGTGGTTGTTGTCGAGTGTTAATACCTTTCTTCTTAGACTGTGAACTCCTTGAGGGCAAGGGATATGTTTTTATTTCTATCTCTAATATGTAGTGTCTGGAACATGGAAGTTTAAGACAGATAAATAAATAAAACCAATTATCTCCCGAACTGGTCTTGAAAAAGCTCTATTTGAGACCTTCTTATAAGTGTAGGCACTAACTCTATGAAGCTCTCCTGATGTTTAAACAATGAAGACAATAAATTGTTCATCTCTTGCTTTTTAAAAAGATCGGCTGAGTATAAGGCTGAGAAAATGATTGAGAAAGTGTGTGGTCACTATTTCCCAGAATAAGACCCGTAAAGTAGTCCGGGTTAGTTGGGGAGAGACAGATTTTGAATGCATTGCAGGCTACCCTAGGCTCTAGTGCAAATCCAGTACTAATAATTTAAGTGCAAAGCAGAATGTCTTTAAAAATCTTTATGACTCTATTATATCAAACTCATCTCTTAGCCATATAGACACTCACAGGACTCAGTCCAATATTAGGAAAATGCCCAGCTTTAAAGAAACTATTTGGAGCACTGATTTCAGGCCAGACTTTGCTAAATCAAAGAGTGCCAGTTTCCTTCATGCCGAACAGCACAATAAACCCCTCCGCAAAAGGAATAAAGACTGCTGAGAAATAACTGATGAGGCTTTTAATGTCAATAAATGTCATTTTGTGCATCAGTATTGTGAGAGTTTCCTTTTCACAAATAGAAGAGGGATTTTATAAACTCTCCTGTGAAAGGATGGGGATTTAGAGTTGGCATTAGCGGACCCTGTAATAAAACAAATCCTTCCTCCAAGTTCTCCTTGAAGTGAAGAACTGCACTTGAACTTTTCATTTGGTAATATGTGGATTAGAGATATCCCTCTTCTGTACAACTAAGGTGTGTGTCATCTTCTTAGCTCTCTTCGTAAATATCCTACCAGGAGAAAAAGGAAGTGGAAAAGAATTAAGTTGCCTTTTGGCTTCATTAGATGTTGCTTGATTAAAGATTTAGAAGGTGCTATGAAAATACATTTAGTTTTCTGACAATCTTGTAAATGAAACTCAAAAAGTATGCACCAGAGTATTGATAAGATACTTGGGAGGAAGCTTTTACACAGCTGATATGTCCTATCCATGAATCCTGGATTGGCACAATATTTAATTTGGCTTTTCCTTATATACAGCAGGTAAGAATCAGCCAATAGCATGAGGTCAGAGATGCCATTTATTTGGCATATTGTGTTCATTAGTTTGTGACATAATCTATCTTAAAATATTTTGGTTTTCAATGTATATTTTAAAAAAATTATCAGGCCATATCTTGCAGGATTAGAATGGTAAATGGTATTTGTGAAAGAAAAAAATGTCCTTGTGTCATTTCATTAATTGTTTAGCTAAGGAGTCTTTTTTATTTTTAACTATAAAATTTGTATACTGCAAATGCTTCTAGTTAGTGTCTTAGGTGGCTGCCAAAAACAAATAATCACATTAAACTCAAAGTGCATTCTTTTATATAGTCAAAGAACACAAAGAACATAGAGTTTGGGTCTCTTTATTAATGAAAACATGACTAACAAGAATGTCCATAATGAAACTGGTTTATAACTGATACAAAATAATGATAAATAGTAACTTCTGTATTTAAGGAACAGTTTATACATGTGCGTATACATTGTTTTAACAGGTTGCTCTTCTGGGTTTCCAGGGACTAAAGCTATACAGAATAACAAAACAATTTCATGCAAATAATTTGCCCTATTAATTTACATAATTTAATTAATATGCATAATTTGCATAATTATTTTCATTAGATGAAAATTAAGGCTTATAAAAATCCAACTTAGATAATTTATTAGCAAAGTCATTCAAATATTAAAATATATGGTGTTTAAAATAGCAAATTAATTAACCCTCCGCTCTCTACAGATCCTTAGGTCTGTGAGAGATCGCAGAAAAACTTTGCTCACCAAAGTATGGAATCTGCTTCATACCAGTGGATCATGTGTATTCTTTCTCCATGACTGAGAAAAAAATGAAATTTACACATTTTAAAAACTTGCACATTTTAGTGTTTGCTAATATTTTTATTTTGGTATAATTATCAGGTTTTGCATTATACCTGACTAAAAATACATACAACAGAAGAGAGTCTTCTTTTCCATATATGTAAAATATTGTTTTCTATGTTCTGTATCTTCCATGGTCCAATGTGTGGCATGAGTTTCATAATAAAAGGTGTGCTTTTAAATTTTTATTATCAGTAGCCAGTTTGTAAACCAGCATTTTCTTAGGTGATTATAAGGATGCAATCAATATGATTAATTTTGGGTGCTTTTGAAATATTTATATTGGCAATTCCATTCTTTCCACCCAGAAGGCAGTAGGAACCTAATCCTGATTTTTGGCTCCATAGGAATGGCTACTAGATCTTGTTAAATGAATTTGTATGGAGCAAATTTAAGTTTAACGAGAAAGAAGTACCCTAGAGTACCCTTCATATTTTCCTTTCAGTGCGTTTTTTAGGCATTTTAGGGGGAAGTTAGAGGGGATTTGTGACTGAGGTACAAAATGGTTCACAGTGCATGTGGCTCAAAGCACGCACAGGACTACTGTCTTGAGACACTGTTTTAGGCTTTAAAATGCATTTTCACATACTTTAAATCATTATAAACAACAATCATGTGAAAATGTCACCTCTTATTTTACACAGGAGGGACCTTAGACTCATACAAAGTCCAACAACCAGTAAGTGCCAAACCACCACAAAGGCTAGAACTCAGATCTTTGAATCTCCAAGCCCTATGTTACTTTATAATATCAGAATATATATTCCCAGAGTAACTGTATTAATATTTAATAAAATAGTGTTATGACAATAAAGCATTATCAGACTTTTATTTTTTTAACAAATGTCTCAGAAGTAAAAGAATCATGAAAGTGTTTGTCTTTTTCCACACTAGCTGGAACCCCTTGGGAGACTAAAAACTTGTTCTAATAATGGCTTATGCACTCAAAACATTTTTGGAATTCTTATTTTGGGATTGCCTTAAAAGCCTATGCTATTTCCTTTTAAACTCAGTGCTTTCAAACCTTGAATTCTGAGGAAAGTATCAATTTGATTTTTTGACATAATCAGAAACCATATAGAAGTAAGATCTGTGAATGAAGTAATAGATTAGACTTACTTTGGTTTTGACATTCAAATTTTGAATCTTATTTTAAGTGGTGGGTTGTGTCTAAAGGTAACTCTAAAAGAAATATTAAAAATAGTTTTCTTAATAGCATTAATAGAACATTAAGAATCCTATCTGTGCCTAGCCTAAAGGATAGTTTCAGTTTGATTCTTTAGGACTGAAATAATCATTCAGAATTCTATTTTATCTGGATATATATAATATGTTTTATATCTGAATATGTGTAACATATGCAAACTGTGTCTAACATATGCTTTATATCAAAATACCTACAACATATGCAGAGATGTAGACACACTAACACATCTTATATTCCAATTTTATGAAACGCGAGTAAGGCCAATTTCAACCCAAATCATGCAGATCACCTATATAACTTAGACGTTACCTAGACTTCTCACTCCAAAATGATTTTCGTAACTCAAGGAATGATTATGAAGTGGTATTTGAGAGGCTCCAACTGTCAGCCTGCACTGCTGAGGAGGTCCAGTGAGGCTGTGGTCCAGACCACCAGACCAGTCGTCACTGTGTGAGAATGAATCAGGCTACACGGATCCTTTATTCCTTGAAATACAAATTCCGCAGCCCATGAGCTCACTCATCTCTATTTCCCTCCCCAAGTTCACAAGCCAAATGCCCCCCCCAGAAGCAATTTAGGGATAGTTCAATTAGGATCAGAGCAAATTAAAAATAAATTTGCCTATGGAATTTACTTGTATTGGTAATTTCCTTCCTCCTTCCCTCCCTCTCTTTCTAGTTCCCTTCCTTGTTTCCTTCCTTTCTTCCTCTCTCCTTTCATCCTTGAGTCCACTGCTTTCAAAGCAAAAGCAAGCCAGTCTCTCAGTGGCGTGGACATATACACACTACCAAATATAGATAGCTAGTGGGAAGCAGCCGCATAGCACAGGGAGATCAGCTCGGTGCTTTGTGACCACCTAGAGGGGTGGGATAGGGAGGGAGGGAGGGAGATGCAAGAGGGAGGGGATATGGGGATATATGTATACATATAGCTGATTCACTTTGTTATAAAGCAGAAACTAACACACCACTGTAAAGCAATTATACTCCAGTAAAGATGTTAAAAATAAATAAATAAATAAAAAAGTAAGCCAGAAATATGTGGGTAGTGGGGCAGTGAGTTCTTATAAGAGGAAGGCTAAATTGGAATGAGCTTACAAAGAACCAAAATCAATATCAAACTATCAGTTTAATTTTATTATCATCTTGAAGAATTATTAAAGCAGCTTGGTTATTATCAGGATTTCTTCTCTGGTTTGAGAGGTGAAAGGTTAATGACTCATTTACTGAGGTATGCAGTTTTCTTTCATTTTTCACTTACAATTATCTTCACTTGTTTTAAAATGCAATGCAGCCTCCAAAATGTATTGTAGTCATTCATTATGTCTGTCAATTAAAGTTTCTAAATCATAGATTTAAAATGAATCACAAATAAGCATTAATTGATTCCAATCACTGAATGCCCACTTCCTGGAAGAAATGAATGGGGCAGACTTACTTTTGAAAATCTGCTTTCCGTGGCAGCTGGAGCATTGGGACTCAGCAGATGTTAGTTTCTAAAAAGCTGGTATTCATTTCAGAAACTGACTCTGGATGTCGGTGTTGTCTTTCTCCTTGGAATGAAATTTTTGTTGACAGAGCAGTGCAGATGCTAATGGATTTTTAACTGAAGTAGAGGTAACTTCAGTTACCATTTGTGCTCCTAAACACTTCAGTGTGATGCTGAGGGTCACCTGATATCTCAAGAAGTCATCATTTATGAACAACAGACCCTACACTTCCTTCAAGGTTTTCATAAGTAGATCCAACTTTAGATAGATAAGACAAAACCAAGTGTCCTTAAATTTAGCCTAAAACATTACAATGTTCTCATCAGGGAAAAGTATTGTTTGCAATTGTAGAAGATCCCCCTTATAATCATTGCAGTAACATTGTACACATTTGCATTGTTGATGAAGTTAAAATTAAATTCTTTTATATATGGACTGTGCATTAATTCTCCCATGCACCAAGCTCCATGATATTTGACATCTCTCTAACGTTTAGAATCCAGGTTACTATCGCAGGAGTGGTTTTATAATGAGGTTGTTGCCATAGAAACTTTGCAATCATTGACATTCTTTTTACTATTGGAAACTTAAATGCTATAGCAAATTTAGAATTTTAAAATTATTTAGAAACAGAACAAATTCTGTGGAGTAGTATATTATTCTCCTATCTGAAATAAACAACTTGGGGAACTAATTATTTTGAAAATCGAGGAAAGGAGCTTATTAGTAGCACCATTTGTGATCTACAGGCTAAGAGGTAAGGCTAAGAGAAGAATTTGGTCTGGCAAATACAGTTTGCCAGTAGAAATCCAGTATCAGAAAATCTCATTGAACATCAGTTTGATTTGGGGTTGTTAATACTTAAAATAGCATGGAACATGTTTTATATACAATAGGGTGAATTAGCTTGTTAAGGAAATGTAGAAAAGATAGCTTGCCTATCTTTAAACTATCAATTGACTATCACATTTCTCTTTGACATATAAGCTGACAATATTTTATCCTCCAAATCATGTTAAAATATCATTGTATTATCTTCCTATAATCTTAAATATAGGCTTTAGAATAAAATGGGTTTGTAGCTTTATGGAACTCTATTGCCTTGTGGTCATCACTCTAAACTACTGTTGCCAATTAGATTATAAACTCTTTGAAGGTAAAGCCCACTGGGATGGTAGCCACCAAAGGGAAAATATGGATTGGAATATCTCAATATGATCAAGGAACTGTGTGTAATTTGGTTTTACACATGAATTACTGTTGAATAATGAGTTTTCCACCATTACGGACGTTGCATATCACAGATTAGACTGTGTATACATTATATCCTGGATGTCAACTTGTGTTATTCTTTTTTTTTTTTTTATTCTATATGAGTAATGTTTTCAGGCAGAAATGCACTAAATTATTACCTGAGAGCTAGTTGCCTGTTCATTTATTAAAGAATCACCCATAATGGCAAGAGTCAATACTATATGTTCAGAGAAGAAAAGTGAGTTCTAATTAAAGAAGATCTACTTGAATTAACAAAAGTAAATTCCAATTTTCAGAATTATATGTGTTTTGAAAATTATCAGTAGTGCTGCTTAGAATACATTTCTTGTTTGTTTTCTCGTTGAGTCATGACTTAGACCATTTAGATTGCTCAGAATGATATGAATCCTCAAGTAAATTAAGGATGATACACATTTGGGTATTTTTATGATAATAGTAAAATATATTCTTGAGGCCGACAAGAAATTAAAGAGCCATTTTAAGAATCCCCAAATTGGAGAGTTTCTTATAATATCTACTTCCAAATAATTCTTTGAACTATGGCACAGTCTTAGTGTTTCAAATAATGTTTTACTGTCCAATGTCTGAAAATATTTATTTTGTGTGTTTTGTCTAGTTTTTCTATTATTTTTTAACATCTTTATTGTAGTATAATTGCTTTACAATGGTGTTTTAGTTTCTGCTTTATAACAAAGTGAATCAGCTATACATATACTTATATCCCCGTATCTCCTCCCTCTTGCGTCTCCCTCCCACCCTCCCTATCCCACCCTTCTAGGTGGTCACAAAGCACTGAGCTGATCTCCCTGTGCTATGCGGCTGCTTCCCACTAGCTATCTATTTTACATTTGGTAGTGTATATATGTCCATGCCACTCTCTCACTTAGTCCCAGCTTACCCTTCCCGTGTCCTCAAGTCCATTCGCTATGTCTGCATCTTTAGAGTTTGTCATACAGAGTGAAGTAAGTCAGAAAGAAAAAAAACAAATACCGTATGCTAACACATATCTATGGAATCAAATAATCCTTTAAAATGCATCATGCACTTTCAACTGTTGTAAACATTTTCTTGAGTATTTACAAATGCAATTGTTCCATTCCAAAGCATCAGAGATTTAAGATTCAGTGATGGTTAAATGTATGTGGCATTGCTGACGATGTCCTTGAAACTACTGAAAATGTTTACTTAAAGCACATTTTCTGCATCTGCCCTCAAACAAATTTCTTTCTTTCTTTACCTTTGGGCAAGTTGGAGTTAATGTGGTGAGGTAGAGGAATATGGGCAGGAGAGAATATCTGTGTTCTCTGGATTTGCTGATGTTGTTAGGGGACCGTGAAAGAGAACATGATTTTTTCTAGCTTATCCTTGTTCTTCCAAAACATTAAAACATAAAGAATTTAGACAAGAAAAAAAAAGGCTTTGATGCTTCATTTTCAGAGGAGACTTGTAAGAGGAAAAAGTGACACCATGTGATTTATTCTCATGACAAGATTGTAAAGAGAACAAGAAGTACAAAAACTCAATCAGTTGTTGCTACATTATTTACATTTGTACATGATGTCTTCTTTATTCTGAATGTCATATTTGAGTGCTTCAAAATGGGAATATAGACTCTTCATAAAGATTTATGGAGTCAGCTTCAAACAAGTAACTTCTTAATTTAATGGTAATTATATGGTTTTAAAATGTACTTTCTTTTTGCAGCATATTTTCTCAATAGATAGCTCTGTGTATGCTGACGTTGTCATTTTGTTGTCCTTCAAAATACATACTAACTTACTTAAGTTTTGAAATCTGGAGCTCTATTGAGCTCTACATTTAGTGCCTTTAAGGTCGAAAAGAACCAGATCTGATTTTCCAAATAATTTTTCAAATCAGTATTCTATCTTTAAAATGTTAATTGCTAATCCAATAATCTAAACAGTATGTGAAATTAAACTGTTGCTTCCTTTTTGCACATGTGGTTCATTGTAAACTAAAATGTGATGCTTTCTTTATAAGTACTAATCAATTTGTTGCCTTGCTCATGTTTGCAACGGGTCAAAAGTATTTGGCTGAAACATCATAGACCCACATCGATTTAGAAGGAAGAAAGGAAGAACTTTAAAAAGATAATGAGTTTGCACTGATTATTTTTTTGATTATTTTTTTCAAACAGATATGTTTGAAGGTATCCTTATAAAATAGGCTCTGTTTGACTGTATGAGTAAGAGACCATCCCTTACCTCAAAGTGTTACATTCTGGTAGAGGAACTGCTAGCATTAGAAAGGCCAGCTTTGTACTAGGCGAAATAGCTACAGAAGGATTCTTGGGAAAAGAAATTTTTTTGCAGTGATGATCACAGCGAACTGCGGACTGGGATAGCCTAATGGTCTGTCTAAGCATGTAGATAAGCATTTATGAGGATCCATAATTTTATAGTTACTCCATCAGATTTTTTTTTAAAAGGTGGGTTTACTTCTGCTGTCCTATGTGACTTTGTAAGGCCTCTGTAGAACAGGTAACAGAGCCGATGCATTTATGAGTAAATGAGATGATATAAACATTTAGTTTCATAGCCAGGAATCAGGGACTGAATTCTGTGGTCAGGAACTGTTTACCCCAGTCTCAGTATGAGGCTTGTGGTTCATTTACTGGAACAAATGGATTATACCATAAAGGTGAATGGTTACAGGCATAATTAATACCACATTAGAAGATCACGATTTGTACAAAAGGAACTGTGTAGAGTCCATATTATTTTGAGGCCATGTAAATAATGGAAATGATTGCTTTGCCTTGCTTCCCAGATTTTGTCCCAGGGCATTTTACTTTCCCTGAGCCTTACTTTAAACTCCCTTTGTGTCTTCACATGTAAAACTGAAGAGATTATTTTTTGGGTAAACACTCTGTGCTATCTAGTCCTAGTGTGACACAGAACGAGGTTGGGTTCTTTGATTAGTCCATCACCATCCCACAAAATGGGTAAATTTCTCCCTTAAATATCTTCTGCATAAAATATAGTTGACAATATCGCTGCTCTCTGATTCAAGACAATGTGGCCAGAACTAAATAAAACAAGTCTGTAGAATTCTGTGAACTTCCTCGAAAGCGTATGTGAGTATAATACAAGTGTTATTTATTTGGATTTAGAAGGAACAAGTCTGGCACAGAAAAGATAGTTAAGTGTACTAAGATCTGGCACCTACACTGAATTCCAGTTAATATCACCTTGGTTTTTCACGAGTGCTGATATATAGAACTATTCACCAGGCACTGAATGGAACTACAAACTAACTTCATGTTGGATCCTGAGTGATCTTGACATAGTAATGTCTTTCTCTTTCTTGGGGTTGGATTTTAATTCAGAGATGTTACCTGCAGCAATTTAGCAACAAACCTCAGAGTTTTCTTTCTTTTTTTTTTTTTTTTTGAGTTTTCTAATCTGCTTGTAAAAATGACCAACCTATACAAGGTTGAAGATGTAACATTACACGTATTAAACATTAAATGTTAGCATTAAATGTCCTTTCCAATTGTAAAAAAAATACATGTTAAAAGAGATATTTTCTGATTTCAAAAAGGGTTAATTTGGAAACTGAATAAACCTAAAAGCCACTGAAGAGCAGTTTAATGCCTAGAGATAGTAATTAACTAAGACCTGTAACTCCTAAGAGTAGTCCCAGAAAATTTAAGTCATTGGTTACATCTGACTTATTTGTATGAAGACTTGTTGCTTTCTTCTTAAATATAATGAAACAAAAATTTTAATTAAAGATATAGACATACACACATACACATGCTGCAGCTAAGGGGTTGTTTATATAAACTATACTAGATATTTTAAGTACTTAATGAATATTAGGGAAGTATAAACTATGGAGTCTATTGAACTACTTACTCCCTTGAAATCAATTTACCCTACAGTAATGGCATATCACAGGTTCTTATTAAGGGACTTTTTTAAACTACGAGGTGCTAAAGAGTATGCTGTAGCATAATACACATTTGGCAACTTATACTCCTGTGCATTGCTTCCATCTTGCTAAAAACATGTGCACATCCCCATTGTGAATAGGTTCTAAAATATAGGGGTCCATTTGCTGATTTTAAAAAAGACTTTTTATATATGCATATTGTATCCATTTTTTTCTGTTCTCTCTGAACAGAAGACTATTTTTCCATTTAGCAGTTTGAAATGAACACATTGCTTACCTAACCATAGTACCAAAAGTGTGTCTAACTGGGTCAATTCACATAAAGGCTACAAATATTTGTTGCACTCTAGCAGCATTTAGGTATATATAAGGTGAAAGAACATGACATCTGATGGAATCTTCATTAATTTTTCTCCCTGAACTATCTTCTCTTGTTTTCAACTATCTGTTCAATTATAGAATCACAAAATCTTAATGCTGAAAGGGAACTTACTTATTAAAAAGTATAGTATTACAAAATGCTTATTATAACATTTAATGTTTAGTTACATCTATATTCAGTTATTAATATATGTCAAGAATTATTCACATTTAAAGATGAAGAGCCTAAAACATAAAGTGAATTATTTTCTAGAAAACAAAATATCAAAGTCAAGACACAGCTCATCTCTTTTAAGTTTTAGTATAGTTTTTTTATAATTTAATTTAAAATAATATCAATATAATATTCACTAATAACATTATAGCCTAAATAAGCATGCTGAATGAGGTATTTTAAACCTACTTTCTATGCCTAGGACTGATTCTTTTTGCAAACAGTCCTGTTGCTTAAGTATGGTTTAAGTGTTTGAGTATTTTACAACCCCACAAGGTCAAGTGTTCGGTTATAATGTTGATCCTGCATAATCTGTGACTACCTTAAACTTCACTTTATCTTTGTGGGTCCCAAATAAAGCTGAGTGAATGTTGAAGCCAACTTCAGACATGAAGTCATAATCAAGAGAATACTAGCCCAACAGCCAAAAATTATTGAAAAGGAGTTTAAATCATTACCTAAGTCTCTTAAAAATTATGAAAGAAGGATTGCCTTGCATGCACCATTTCTTCTTGAGAGCCACTTTCAAATTCCTCCTGTTCCTTTTTTAGAAATCGGTTACTTGAATGGCACCTGCGCTGTAACTCTCTCTTTATTTATCTTTAATCCAGCCAACATATAGGTTTAGTCTTTTCCACACACCCCTGTATTCCCAGCACACATCACATGCACACACCTTTCTGGATATCTGCTTCACTCCATCTGGTAGCTCTCTTTATGTCTATTCTCTTGCTTTTCTGGCTTTTCTCGTTCTGTGGTTCACACACTCAATGGATATGTGATATGGCCAGTGCAAAGGGGGGCAAATTTTCAATACTATATTTTGTTTTGCCTATTACATATGTTCCCATGGCTTTTTCAAGAGCTTCTTGCTCTTAAAAAGGGAATGATTGACACTAACTCCATTCATTGCGCCTGATTTGTTATATCAAAGTGGTGTGAAGAATGATGTTATGTAATAGCCTATGTAAGGTATTATTTCATAAATTTGCGGGTCAATAAAAGTGATCCTGTGCTCAAGGAACTTAATAAACAACTAAGGATTGAAGAAAGAGAAGGAGAAATGGACCTTGTGTTCATGAAACTCATAGTCTACTAGGAAAGATGTGTAATATGATTAGCAATAATGTGAGTTTTAAGTACTCTAGAAAAATGTAGATACAGTGACAAAATAAAGAGGGTATTAAGAGCAATTCTGATTAGGATGAGGAAAAATTTGAGTTATGCTTTATAAGAATTTTCATATTCTTATGAAATCTAAGACAGAGGATTTGGGGATGGTGAGAAAAGTGGAACACAGATTTGTAGATAGGAAAGCACACATGGTCTATGCAATAGTGTCTTTTTTTTAAAATGTGACTGTAGCATTATTAGAGTGTAGACAGTTCACAACTTTCTTACATTTTCTAAACTTTCAAGTATTTTCTATATTTTCAAAATAAATGCAGAAAATTTATGATGATGACTTTAGTGGAAAAATCATTTATGTCCATAAATCCACAAGAAAAACTGAACATATAATTTTTCAGATTAGAAATTGCTGTTAATACTTGTTTTAAAGTGAAAAACTTCATATTTTTACCATCTCATACATACAGAACTATGCATATATAGAGGTTTTTTTCACTGAACTGTTATGTTTAAAACTTTTAAACCTATAGAGTATATAAAAATTCCATGTGGAAAAGGTAGAGGACTCTATATAAATTTATCCCAACTCAGATTACTTTTTAAAAATCCACTTCACAATTGCTCATGCTTCTATACCTAAAGGTCATTGGACTTCCTGTATTTGTGTCCACCATCTCTATTATTTTCTGTAAGTAATTTCCTTATGGGATATTTTCTCACAAAATTATGGAGCTTTAGGAAAACATTGAGAAAATACCAAAGATGTACCATGAAATGTCAGTGTAAGCAAATAGATGCTATGCATAACACATATGAGAATACTAAAATGTCCAAAAAAATCAAACGACTAAAACTACAAAAATGAGCATATTTTTCAGTATTCCAGCTTATTTACCAGCCAGAAAGTATTTATTTTTTAAATAAACAATTATCTAAGAACATATTAAGTAACAACTAATATGCTGGGCACTTTCTCACAAGATAAGGGATCTGAAGATCAGCTGCATGTAACAGAAAATCTTATTTGCAATGCCATATGCGAGGGATATTCAATTGTCACTTAAAATAAGACGCTGGGGGAGATCGGTCTAGAGATGGCACTGGGGCTCACTGATGACGTACATTCTTTTTATTCAGAATTCTTTTTATTCTCCTTTGCCATCTTCAATATTGGTTTTCATCCTCTTACTTTTCACCTGCTGGAGGCACGATAGGTGTCATAGCTCTAGATATCCTCTCGATTCAAAGCAGCAAAGGAGGAAGAAAGGATGGCAGAAGGGAATTTCTGAGAGTCTGCTCTCACTTTTTATCACTGAAGGAAAAAAGTTTCTAGCATCTCTCCAACAGTTTTCTGCTAACATTTCATTGGTCAAAATTACATCACTCGTTGGGCATCCTCAATTAGGATGCTCATTTCGAGCTGCAAGAAAGAGTGGGAATATTTCTGGAAAGGGGCAGTGTGTTGGTCATGACTTGCTTAGACCAATTACAGTGCATCCTTTTGTGCTTAATGCATCGTCTTCCTGAACAAAGACAGACTTCTAATTTGAAGGAAAAGTATCTAAAGTGGACTTTGGTGGCATGGGATAGGGGCAGTGAATTGGCTAATGGCTAGTGTCTTTCATATAGAGAGAGAAATGTAGCCATGCTCTCATAATAAAAATGCAGAATTGGATCCTGAATCCTCGAACCTTTCGACTAGAGTCCAAATTCTCTTTCCATAACAACTAAGAGGTTTTGAAGGAGAGCTTGGGAGTTTTTTTCTTCATGACATTATTTTCAGAACTTGGCTGTACTTTTAAGAAGGGTCATTTTCAGCTCTTAGTTAACTTCCAAACTTTAAAACAAATAAACCCAACCTTATTCTTTATTATGTGAGACATATAAAGAGAGGAGAATCGGATCCAAATGGATCACTGATAGCACCTATCACATTGCAAAATGGTGACAGTGTGTTTTCCAACTTCACAGTATTCTTTAAACACTTCAGCTTTAACATGTAAATACTTTGCCAAAGTCTAAAAAATGAGCTTGCCTCCGAAAATGAAGTGTTAGATAAATATGAAATGACATTTGTACTTCATTTTGTAAATGAACTGTCTTCTTATTCAGTTCTTTGCTTAAAGAGCAGGTAATTACAGAAGAAACTCCAAGTAATTAAGGCAGATTTTATCTACTTAGTTAATCAAAAAATAAAATATCACCAATGAGAGAAATTTTCAAGGAAATCCATTTAGAATTTTTGGCCTTATCTATAAAGTTATTGTAATTATATCTTTTCTTTAAGGGAGACCTGTTGGAGTTAAACTAAAATTATTTTTAAAATTTAAAAGGTATGTTTCATATGAGTTAACATTTAGCATATCCTTGTTATTTCTCTAGCTTCTAATATTAGTGCATTTTGCACATAAATGAACTGTAGTAATAGCCTAGAAACCATATAGCCACTTAAATTCTTGAAAGGTGAAATTTTTATATGATGAAATTCCCCTAGAGGCTATGAATAAGTTAGTAACAAGAATACCAAGTAGATAGTACTTTGTATTGCTAGTTCATTTTTCATTAAGTCAACTTACATATTCTGGTTTCACAATTCCATATGATTCATATAAATAATTCACATGCTTGCTTCAAAATGTGGAAATAATTGCTGGGAATATTTGGAGATTTTTGTTTCCAATGTTGAATACATCTCCTATAAAAGAAAGTCTTGAATATTTTTGAAAACATTAGGTTCTCATTATCTTTCCTATGTATAATTATTTCCACAGTGTTTGCATGGTTTGCAATTGGGGATCAGCGTGATAGAGGGAAAGTATGGGGTTTGAGATGGAAAAGGCTTTGTTCTTGGACACAGATCTTAGCCTGTTTTTTTCACCTGTAAAATGGTAGTGATAGTAGCTCAGTTACAAGGTTGTTATGAAGATTAAATATAACACAGGTAAATATATATCTCATCCTCATAACAACTTAAAATTGAGCTATTATCACTACGATTTCCAGAGGAGAAAACCAGGGCTCAGAACTACATGTATAAATGTTATATGTAAGTAATTACTTGACTTAAGGTATTGGCAAATAAGGTTTCTAACCTTGTCTTGTTTCAGACAAAGATTAATTTTTTGGATAAGTGATTAATGAAATCACGCCTTAATTGCTCTTAATATAATACAAAAAGAGAAATTGTTTATATTTTCATATTTTCTCATTATCGATATAGATGGAAAATACATCTAGCACTCTGCTTTCTTGTGACAGTAACTCACAGATAAAAATTGTGGATGTAAGATGAAGCTCGTCATGTGATATGCAACTAAGACCATGCCTAACTATGAGAGACATGGGAAAAAATAGGCAAAACCAAGAAAACAAAAACCAATCGCCATTCCCAAAACCAAATCATAAAACAAAACCTTCTTTTCTGAAAATAAATGTGTTAGATAAATATGGACCTTAATGTGTAATACCGGTACTCATTTGATGAATGACTTAAATCATATATTCTAGAACATAGAGCTTGAACAGACTTAAACTTTGCTCTTTTTATTATGCCAGTTAAATTTAAATTTATGTTTCCTTAATCAGGTTAACGTGTCACACTCTTTCTCAAAGACTGTCATTGGTTCCTTACTGCCTCTAGAGTGAAGACTAAATTTCTACTATTACATTTAGGATGCATGTAATCTCCCCCCAACCCATCATTCACTTCCCTCTCTGGAACCATAATTGTCCATGAACCATATGCTCTTGTCCCATGGTTTCTCCTTCTCTCCAGAGTGTTTGAAATGTAAGGCGTGGCCTGTTTGTGCTCATTCCTGAAGCACTGAAGCATAGAATGCCCTTTCTTCACATACCAATCCTTCAAAACTCATCAAAACATCAAATATTTTTCACAAAGCCCTTTTCAGTCCTTTTAAAATTGTTTAATATTTTGTTTCACTTCAGTTGCAAGACATTTTGGATCCATGCATTTCATTCTTCCTTAAGTTTTATAGTTATGTGTGTCTTATGTATGAATTTTCAGATACCTTGAGGGCAGCCCATATTTTATAATTTTCTGTATGCTCCACAGCATCAACCAAAGGATACTGCAGATCCTCAATAAATATTTGCAGAAAGGGCTAGAATGTTAATGTAATATTGATTGCATAACTAATGCTTATATCTTCCTGGCACAATTAATTTTTCCCTTTAAAAGAATGTAAGCTCTGTGTGTTAAGGATTTTTGTCTGTTGTCACTAATGTACTCCCAGTGTCTAACAAGGTGTCTGGAACATAGAAGGTGCGCCCTATTTCTTGACTAATAATACATCTATATGTATAAGTCAAATAACCATTAAACAAATACACTATTAGAACTATCTCACTGAAAATTGATATTGTAATAATGCTCATAAAACATTATTATTGAGACTCTGTTTGACCATCTGTAACTAACGTTTTTTATGGGGGTAAAAAGAGTCCTGATTTAAAAGAATATTAAAAGAACTGATGGCTGAAGTGCTATCTAAATCTAAGTATCAGTGAGTGTTGTTGAATTATACTTCACTACACCTCAATTAGTAGAGTTTTCACTTAAATCTATGGCTTACGTTAGCCATTATAATTATTCTGATTCCTCATATACTATTTACAATGCAAAACTCATCACAGACTGGACAATATACTGAAACCAACTAATAGTGTATATAGACTAAACGTAGTTGGGAACATTTATTTAGGACCTATTACTGAGACAGAAATAGGTATTTAACCTATGTGAATTATAGCTAATGAATCATAGCTAATGTAGGGGCCCCATCCTTACCTGTTAAATATCAAGCAGTATTAACTAATATCCTTGATAAAAAATTTGAAAGTGGGCATGAATGAATTTGGTTCTATGAAAGTTATTTTTCAATGGTGATTTTATATATATATATATTTTTTTTAAATATATATATAGTCAAATTTTATTAAACTTTTAAGGAACTGGAAGGAAAGCTGTAGTAAATCCTTTGGTGAATTACTTTTGATATATGAATAATTACTTACTAATTTGCATATTATGTACAATTTGATTTTTGTGTGTATGAACATATTTTATACACACATATATTCTCTAACAGGATGAGAGAAAATAAATTAATATGTGAGTACTTAATTTTGAAACTAGTTTGCAAAAGGTCATTGCAGGCAGGAAGAAATAGTGTTCCTATAAAGTACAGCTTGCTATCTCTGTGCTAATTGAGCTTATCTCTTGCCTGAAACAGAATTATCTGTTCTTAGGCTTAAGAAAAGCTGCTGTGTTCAGTACAGTGGTATTTACAAAAGATCTAGGTTGGTAGACACTTTATCTTTCTCTGTGGTTCCTTGTCTTTGTTAGGCAGAAAAGAATTACATGGCATTATTCTTAATTTGCTGAAAAGGTGTGATATTTTACTAATGAAATGAAAATGATTGCTGGAATATGTTTACATGCTAATAAGTGACAGAGGCTCAGGGAGAAAACACCCTCTGAGTTTTGTTCTTATAATTTTTCTTTGGAGCTCTGTACTGAAATAGCTTGCCCTTTTGTTATAATTCATGTAAATAATCCTAAATATTGCATTTACATTGCCTTCTAAAATTACTGCCAAAGTAAGACATGTCAAGCCTACAGAATCCTAGGTATATATGAATCTCAGATCAAATAAGGGATAGTTTACTGAAAACAACATAGCAAGGAAGATTATTTAAATTGCCTTCTTCCTCCTAGCCTGCCATTTCTTTCCCCCACCCCCAATTCATAAGAAGATGGTATCTGAGATAATGGAACAATTATCATAAACACCTATAATCACCAAGGAATAAACATTCTGAATAGTAGAAACCTAGAATAGAAAGCTACAGGGCTCCATATTACCTTCCCATTCTTGCTATCCTTATTGAAACAAGATCACTCTTATTACCCAACAAGAAAACTGGCTTTGATAGCCAAGCTAATGAGAGGTGAACACTCCTGAAATGTGGAAAATCACAGAAGAGTAATTAATCAGACTGGGCAAAAGAGGAAGAGAAGATATAGAAGACTATTTCATAAAGTCAAGAAAGAAGATACATGGAGTGAAAGGAAATTACCTTCTTGATGATGGTGAGATTTTTAACTTTGTTACTGAGATATGATATTGTACTTGATCTTGTCTACACTGTGTAAAATGTAGGGTTGACAGATAAAATATAGAACACCCAGTTAAATTTCAATTTTAGATAAAGTATTTGTTGTTTATATGAAGTTCAAATTTAACTAGGAGTCTTGTGTTTTTATTTACTAAGTTTAGCAACCCTATCTGAAGACGCTTTCATACATCTTTTTATTTCCTTAGCATCCAGATCACCTGTAGTAGGTTAACAGGTAACTAATAGTATAGCCACTGAGTGAGAGCTGGCAGGATACACTTGATCAACTTCTGGACACACGTGCCCAAAGATCCAGAGGTGGCTTTAGTCCTGTCCTGGATAACTGTTCGATCACAATTTACTCTTAATCTATGCATAGTGCTGTATTTACATATTTAAACCATACTCAAATATAATTTTAGGGATTGAAGATATGAGTTAAATCAGAAGTAAAATTTAAATTAAACTGGGCATTGCAGTAGCCCCACTTATAGACCCAATGCATATGGACAAACTGTTACAAACGCACAACAACAGACATTTCTACTGGGTACCTTTATCAACAAGAAAGTATATAAATAATAAGATCTACTATGAGAAATAAACATGTAAATATGTAGCATAAGACAGAGAAAATGATTTTTACTTAATATGTGCCTTAAGTTTGTATGTAATAATTATGTGCTTGAAGAGGAAAAAAATACTTGGTTAACATTTTTCTCTAGTACCTAACTCAGTTCCTGGCAGTTTATAGGTAATCAGTAAATTATTTATTGTATGAATAGATAGATCTCCTACCTTCAATGGGTTCATAGTTTAGTGGAATAGACAGATACAGAAAGGTATAAAAATAGCACAATATTACTGGTGCTATGATAGAGATTATCACATGCTAATATGAGAGAAGTGAGGAGGTACATGTAATCCACGCATGTGGGGAACCAGAAAGGCATCCTGAGAAAGTTGACCTTTGAACTGAGTGGAGTTATCCAAGGAAAAGTAGGCAAAAAATGAAGAGGATGTAGAGAGAGTTTATGAGCACAGGGCTGGATGTGAGAAGCCCTGTAAAGGTTGTAAACTCCACTAAATTAAATACTTCTGAGATATAAATTTGAAGGCAGAGAGGACAAAAAAATCAAAGCTGAAAACTTGGAGGGCCTCATTTTATGTCAGACTAAAGAGCTTGGGCTTTATTCTGTAAATCACTGGGAACCATCGACATTTTAAGCAGGGCCTGAAAAGGTCAGATGTGCAGTTTGGAGGGAGCATGCTGCCACCTATGTGGAGAATGGATCTGAAAGGGGCAAAAGTGCAGGCAAGTGAACCAGTCGGGGTAACTATGAGAGTCATGCAAGGATGAAATGGTAAGGGTGGGAAGGTTATTGGTAAAAGTGGTTTGGGCAGGGAGCGGGGGAACGGTGGGAGGGTTCAGGTTAAAGAAATATTATAGAGGTAAAATGAGAAGGGCTTGGGGATCGGTTACATGTGTGAACAGGAGTGCAGAAATGTCCAGCACCAAGTTGGTGATATGAGTTTGACAATGTGGGGAGAAGACCAAATTGGAACAAATAAATTCAGGTTCGTCAACTCAGAGGTAAAATCCTTAATGTGTATGAGATCACCTTGAAGAGCGTGAACACGAGTGGAGAGTTAGCAAGAAAATGCAAGCCTAGAGAATGTCAAAATTGAAAGTCCAGGTGGGGGAAGATGAGGAGGAGGAAAAGGAAGTAATGATCAGAGAAGATGGAGGGGAAACAATAGTGTGAATCACGAAGAACAAGAGAAAATCGAGACAAGGATATTAGTGACAAATACTGCTCAGAGTTTAGCAAGACATATCTCCATCCAAATATTTTTAACAATATCTTTATAACACATAACTCAACATAGATTCATTTAATGTTCTCACCCCTGTTTGGAGAACAGACTTTAAATTAGAAAGACACTTACCACAGACTAGTCATGACATTTGATAAAGACTTTTCTCCCTGTTTAATGTACAGTTTAGGAAAATTCCATAATGAGCTGATTATAATTTAAATGATACCTGTTTTAAAACATCTTTTCATACTGCATATATTTATAGGAGAAATTATTCAAGATCCTAGGTCTATCAGGAAATTAATTTACAGTTTAAAATGAACTAAATATATACTGTGTCCGCATCTAAATTCCTCAAGAGAGAAATTATATTCTGTCAAGCAAAAAATGCATATTTAAATATTATCTGTTTACAAATACATGATAAACTCTAAGAGCGTTTTCAGAGGCATTATAGGATATTCATTTAATACAGTATAATGTACTGCCTTCCTCTAAAAGAAGATGCTTCTTTGTAATTTCTGACTTTAACAGTTGCATTGCAGAGACTGTACATTTAAGGACCAATAACTGAGAGGACGAGAAGGTCATTGGGATATAAGCTGAGGAAAGATTAGGAAAGCTGGGTGTGAAGAAGGGTCAGAAAAACCAACAGGGCTAGTACCACAACTGTCACAGGGTTGGAAGTAGTGAGGCTAAGAGAGAAGATTCTACTTGGATTATTTATTTAGACACATAAACCCCTTGGCCATTTGTGTCCTCAGAAATTTCTTGCAGGGCATCTCCTTCTTTAAGGCAAAGTTTACTGTCATGCTGCATGGGTTTATGAACCTCTGCCTTGAATCTATCCATCCTTACTTCTTCTCATCTCTGCACCATTTGCTGGCCCTTCATCAACCTCACAAGCTTTTCTCTGTTGGTAATTCCTAGATTCTTAACTATGTACAGCAATTCAGTGCTGTTTGAGAAACATTCTTCTTACCATGTGCAGATGCCAACGGGGGGCAGCACAAGACACACACATGTATCTATACATATAGATACATGTGTGTGTATACATATAAAATATGTATACGTTTCCTTCCTAATATATACACATATATATTGATACATATATGTATGTGTATGCGTGTATGTAACAAAACTAGTAGATTTTGATTATTCACTTTTTCCATTTTCTGTGATTTAATATTCCATTTAATGAAAGCAGAAGCTGAGAGAAAAGTGATTTAACTTGTGTCACTGGACTTGCATTCAGGTTCATCTTACCTCCTGCCACCCCTGCTGTGGAACATTCTAATGATAGGGCTGTTCTGGCAGGACCACCTGGGACCCTAGTTGGCAGTGGCCAGGCTTGGCGTCCCCCGCAAGGAATCCCAGCTGGGGGCTGATCTCTGTTATTTTAGGATTGACTTGGCTCCCCACCTCCCCGCCCCAGATTTGCAGTCACTGAATCAAACCACTAAATGCCTGTTGCTTCTTGGGAGTCAATACTCTCTCCTCAGTGATGGTACTTATTATAATATTTCATGGGTTTTTCTGAAAGTTAACTTCCATGTGTGAACAAAGCCAAAGCAATTTTTTAAAAGTTTGATCCATCTTCCCTGTGTTTGGTAGAATGGAGTTTAGTCTACAGATGAGAAAATGTATCATATACTGGCACATGGGCAGAAATTCAGGCATTCTTGATGTACTGAAGGAACTTCAGTACTGATATTCTCATTTATTTTCTTCAGAAGAGACTGTTGCCCATGGACAATGTAAAAAATCTAAACCTTCAGACAGTATACTTCCAAAATGTACTTTGAACAGCCGTAAGATTACTTCACGTGATAAAAAAGTTTATAAGAAGAGTTGAGCATCAACATGTGATAACTTTTTGAACAAAGCAACATCACATTGTGGTAAACAGCAGGGATCTGAAGCCAAATTGGCCTAAGTCTGAATCCTAGTTCTACCACTGACTAGCTGCACCATTTTGGGCAAGTTACTTAACTTCTCTGGGTCTCAGTTTTTCTCCTTTATAAAATGGGGATAATAATACTACCAACTCACAAGGTTGTAACAAAGATTAAATGTGTTGAGAGTTCCAAAAATACCATTTATAAAAATCTATCACATAAAAGTAGGTAATATCCTGTCATTGGTAACCACAAATTTAAATTGAACTAATTTTTAAGTTATCATCAATTGTACCTCCCAAGGTAGAATGTGTTGTTCTCTCCTTTGTGTTTCATCCGTAATTCCTTTTCTAGCTTTCTTCTGGTCCCTATCAAAGTTAATGGCCTGATTTGCTTACATGACGGTGTCCACCACCGGATTACAAGACTTTGAAAGCATAAATTATGTTGTGATCACATTTTTATCTCCAGGAACTTGTAGTATTTATAGTACAACATGGAGCCATAATGAAGATTTATTTTTGATTGAATTATAATCTTCTCATTTCTAATATAATATGGGAATTATTGTTATTGGCTTATTCCATAAGTATTCCGCAAAATCCTTTCCCCCCATTCTGGGACTTCCTGATTATTCTTATTTATTCTTATACTCTCATTTCTTAGGCCCCATTGAGCACATATTTTTAATAAGGCTTTTTAACTCATTTTAACTATATTAAAATATAACTTTCCCATAGCTTTTTTTTTTTAATTTTATTTATTTATTTATTTATTTATGGTTGTGTTGGGTCTTCGTTTCTGTGCGAGGGCTTTCTCTAGTTGTGGCAAGCGGGGGCCACTCTTCATCGCAGTGCGCGGGCCTCTCACTATCGCAGCCTCTCTTGTTGCGGAGCACAGGCTCCAGATGTGCAGGCTCAGTAATTTTGGCTCACGGGCCCAGTTGCTCCACGGCATGTGGGATCTTCCCAGACCAGGGCTCGAACCCGTGTTCCCTGCATTGGCAGGCAGATTCTCAACCACTGTGCCACCAGGGAAGCCCCTCCCATAGCTTTTTATATTTATTATTTCACTTTAATTCCAAACCCTATGAATTTAGTCAGCGTTGAAAGTGAGGAAATTGAAAAAGGGGAGGGTATATACTTTTTTTAAGATTTCTCAATTAGAGGGAAAGTCATGTTTCCCACCTCCCATCAAGCCTCCTTTCTTCCTTTCTGGAAGTAGCCATCTGAGAACTAAACCAGAACTTTACACAGGGAAAGGTAATACAGGTGACTCAGAAACTGTGGAGTCTTAAAGATGATATATATTAGGTTTGACCAAGAAAAGTGTCATTGTTTTAGCTGTGGTAAATATAGTGTCTAGGAATCTCAGGTGGGTGAAGTCAAACCCAGAAGAAACAAGAGATGTCAGTCCCCCACTGAAAATACAGAATCTAAACGATACATTATCAGGGCATGTTTTTCATGAATCTGATCATGCAAAGCTGGATGGAAGTTTCCGTTGTGGAGTAAATACTGTACTTGAAGCATTCAAAGTAGGTGGTTGCTTTTACAAAGTTGGACTGAATCATTTCAACACCCTTAATTTAATTTCAAAATAGATTATTTACAAACTCAACTCTTTTGCCATTTCCATGTCTTAATGCTTGATTGGCAACAAAGTGATCAAAGACAACAACTGAAATGTGAATAAATATCCATAAAATCACAATTTCCACTAGGTTTCCATAGAAACGTAGAAAACCATGACCCTCAGGCTCAACCATCTTTTCTTTTCTGTTGGATCATTTATAGTGAACTTATGTGTTCCCAAACACACTTGAACACACTCAGAAGAGGCTATTCACTAAATAGCACCTTTTATTTCCAAAAATGAAAGGACAGATTTAATACTGTAGTTAAACCATAAGTATAATGGAAGATATGTAGCAGTCAGTTTTCCCAGACCAAGCCTTTATTTAACACAAGTGGATCTAGTTATGAATTTTATTTGTTGATATTATTTATTTCTGGCTTTTTTGGGGGTAGCAACACATGATAAAATTAAGCCTAATGTTAAAAAAAAAAAAAATTCAGCCTAACGTTCGTTGCTCAGTCCAAAATGTAGGAAATAACACTAAATCTTTTCATTTTATGCAAGTAAATCAAAATTCAAATAAGTAAAAATAAATCAAACTGAAACTAATATTATAGTGCCTGTTACTTTTTAATTCTGACTATTCTGTATAGAGAAGATAGCTGATTATTTCATATGCTTGTTGAAAACTTGTTAATTCTGAACTCTGTTATGAAGGAATGCACATTAAAACAAATGAAATCTGCTTGTAACATGTATTAAGAAAAATGAAAAAAATATCGGATATAGGAAGAAAAATCACCGTTTGAGTAGATGGCTGTTCACAAACCTGAGAGTATGGTAGCTGAAATTCCAGCGTAAATACAGAGGTTTTGCCTTATTAGTAAATTACGTTTCTAATGTATATTTATAGCTGTAGATATTTGCATAACATGGCATTTAGAAAAGTTCAAATTGGGAAAATAACTAAAACACACAAGAGATAATATTAGATATATGTACCTGTGGAAAAATAAGTGTTGCTCCCCGATAGTTCATGTAAAAAAATATGTCTCTCTCTCAGATACCTTCAATAATCTAGTCTAATAGTTTGCTCTCTGCTCATGGCTATATAATCCAGCATCTAGTGGCAATTTCTATTTTGCAAAAATAAGTTATCTGGCTGTTAATTTAAATGTGATGGCACTTTGAATTTAAATCACATTAAATAATTTAATGTTTGGTGGAATGTGTGAATTAAGTTGGAATTAGAAATAAGTATTATTGAAAAGTATTGCAACTTATTTAGGGGTGGGGCTACTTACTATACTATGTAGAGTGCAAACCATCAAGAATATTTACTCTATATTATGCTATAGGATCTAGGTGATAACTATACAGATACTATATAAATACTGCTACATAGGCACTATACTGTGCTATTTATTACATATGCTATCTTGATTACAGGAAACTGTCATTAAACACTAATTATTTATGACATTATTTATTAAGAATAATTATTATTTATGATGCATGATGTCAAAGATATGAAGGACTAGATGCCTAAAGAAGCTTCTAGATCGCTGAGAAAATAAATAAGATTTCGAAAAGGGTAACAGCAATAGAGCACCATCTCTGCCAGGTATTTCTGCAAAGACTTCTCAGTTAAAGCAACAGTCTGATCCTATAGATATTGCTGTGCTATTTTACCGGGAGGAAACTGAGGAAGAGCGAAACAATTCCATAAGATTATACAATTGTTCAGCGCCAAACCTGAATCTCAAATTCAAGTTTTCAGACCTCAAACCTAGTGATGACAGTACCAACAACATGTTGCACCATTGATCAATGAAAGTAAAAACTATTACGGTCTCCAATTGTTAGGAAAGACTTCGTTGAATAAATTTGACATGAAATGAGCTTTGAAAAATAGCTAAGCCTTAAGAAGTCAGGAGGCAGGAAGTATTGTGCAAGAAATACGGTAAAAGTAAAGGCAAGGAGATGTCTAACCCTGAAATGATGGCTAAGACATTTTGATTGTCATGGAGTTTTCGTATGAAGGAGGCAGAGACAGTGTAGGTCTCAGTCATATAGCAGAAGGCCTGGAGCACCGGCTAAATCTGTAATGAGTCTGATGCCTGCATATCACGTGGCGGATAAGTACACAGTAGACGGGGAGCAAAGTGCAGGGTATGTTTTGATTACATGTGGTAAAGTAAAGCACATTTAGCGCTACTCTTGCAGATGGGAGCAATGGCAGAAGAGAAAAAATGGTGTTATAGGTCACAGTGTACACCGTGTGTATCTCTGGGGTGATTTTCCCTCTAAAGTATTACTCAAAGCAGTAGATAATTATGTTATTTAAATATTCAAGTAATATGGTTCTGTAAAGGGGCTTTTGGGCAAACATATTTTAGTTTCATCATTAAACTAATTCAGTTGTTCTAGAATGTATGACCTACCACCAGCAAAGAGAATTTCTGAGGCCTTCTGGGCAGATGTAATAGGCTAGAGGTCACTGAAGACAAATTCCTTGCAGAGAAAGATTTGTGAAATCCTGCAGGGAACCAAGGAAACTATACTCCCAAACACTCTCCCCTGCAGAGAAGGCTTTATCGTCTCTTAGTCCTTCAAAAACCAACTTTGAACTTGTAAGTGGTAACTACTGTTGCCTTATACTATAAATCCCCACAGAAAATTATAGAAATATTGATGAATGGAGGCTCTAGTCTTAATGATACTTTTTTTATCTGAATATACAAGGGATATATGTATTTGCAAGTGGTGATGAATTTTTAAAAATCAATTCGTTCGTATACATTTGCTGAATACATATTCTCCTCCCAAATTCTGCTGGAGTTTAGCAATACAAAGTTAAATAAGACACGGTTCCTTCCTAATAATATTCATTAATGAATGAATGATTTGTTCAGCTTCTCTATTATTTTCAGAAAATATTTGAATTCTAGCTCCTTGCAAGAATAGGTCCAAGCTGCCTCTAAGTCACTCCTAGATCAAGTTAATTTCATGATACCTCAGGCTAAAACTCTGAGCGGATTCCCATGTTCTAGGTAAACATGAGGAGATTGCATGAACCTGTCTCTGTTCTTACCTCAAGTGACTCTGGAGCAGAAACGTAAATGATGACATATTATCTTAGGTTTTTGTATGTTTATGTGTGAATGAGGTGTATGCTGGGTAAGCAGTTATAAGAACCCTCTGAATTTTATTGTGCCACATCGTATCTTTGTATTTTGTTCTGTTTGTAACATGACACCTCCAGTGATGTCACATGAACATGCACAGATATATATTTAAGAGAAGTTCCTTATACCCAGAAATGTTGCATGTCGTTTACACAGCCTGGTAATTTTCATTTTGGCCTTTAAGAATGCATTTGTAGAGTACTATTATAAATATTAAGAGAAAAAATATTACAGAGACCCTCTAAAGACTCCTCTTTGGGGATTTCGAAGCCCCTTTGATCAGGCATTCATGTGATGAAGTCCAACAAAAATCCCTACTACTGAATATTCTCTTGTTCTGCTTTAAAGAAGAAGAAGCTATTTAAAAACTAGTTTTGTATAGTTTTCCAAAACTCTTTCTCATCTTCCTTTGATTTGGAACTTTGTGTTCTTCTGTGATTTTAATGCACACTCGAATGCCCCGTAAAGCATGAGACGGATGCATTAAAGCAGTAGTGTGAAAGTAGATTCCACTTAAAGGCATTTTTCTTATGTTGCCTTTTCCTCAAAGCACCACCAGTAAGTAATATTAAGATTCAAGTATTCCAAATTCATGGATGTTTCTACTGGCATACAGATACTCTGTCTAAATAAGTCTAGCTTTCCCTTTGTGGGTGCTGTTGGTGTGAATAGTTCTCTTCCTTAACAAAAAGCATGACCTATTATTATTTTTAAAACATAGATAGGTATAAAAGGAAATTTTCCTCATTTGAAACATATTGTGGTTCAGATCCTCCACAAAAAATTAAATGTTTCCGCTATTTTAATTCATCCAGTGAGTGAATATATATCCTCCTATTAAGACAATGGTTTGTCAGATGTCGTAAAACATTTTTTAACAGTAAAGGTCACATTTTATTGCAAAAAGCTGTCAGTGCTTTATGTCCAACCTGTGAAATGTTATTTCTTCAGGGTGATTATGCGGGAGGGGCTGTAGTTAAGAATGCCTTTCTGTGGCCGGCTATGATTTACAACAGCGAATAGAGAATTAAACCCTTAATTGAAGCCTACAGAGCAGTACCTAGAGGCTAGATTCAGCCTGAAATTTGATTCAGACAATTTTCTGAGTCAATCCCCTATGGGCTTACTAGTTGAGTCTCATGAGTTTTGATTGTGATTGAAAAGACAAGCTGTTTTCTGCTTTGCCCTGAACTTCCCTAAGGTAAACCCCCAGTTTTAGTAAGCTTCTTGATTAACATGAAAGGAGACATTATGGGAGAGAGAGAGCATGTGCACACAGGATTTTAACTATTTCTTCAAGTCCCCAAATGAAAGTATCTTAACGTATCAGATATTCTCTAAAGGAAATTCTCATTTGGTAAACTGGTAAATCTACTGTTCCTGAAATTATGATGGAACTATAACTGTGGCTGCGGGTACTTGCCCCTGTGCCTGTGTGAGAGAAGGGGTGTGGGTCCTTGGTCACAGGTACCTTATATTTGTTTGGGCCGCATCAGGTATCACCAGTGTCACTTAGAGGTGACATAAATGTCAGTCCAGAGGTCACATGATCTTGAATAAACCTTTCCATCCCTTTCTATCCATACGCATAAGCAATACCCTTGTTTGTTCCATCATATTTTCTATTTATTCTTTGGCATGTCTTACAGGTTACTAAATTATTTATTCTATTAACAAAAAATGTTAAATTCTGCCTTTGTCTCACATAGTACCTGTTTCCTGATTACTGTGCTTAACATATCCTATGAGTCTTTGGCTCTCTTTAATGCTAATGAATACACAAATTAATTCACATAGAAACAGTCTGATTTAGTCAAAACTGAATATGAATAGGAAAGAGAAAGACACAATCTCAAATAAAGAAGCAGTTACTTTTCTTATAGGCAAGTAAATGTGGTGATAGAATGTGAAGGAAAAATTAGAAATTCCGTTGTTGGAGCATTTGGTTTTCAGATAATAAATATGGACAATTACTGATGTAATTTAATATTTTATTGAAGGACTCCCACTGCATGGGAGGTAGTATTAGATAAGATTTTTACGTAAATTCTTTTGTTATTCCATGCTTCACACTTGATCTCTTCAATTTATAAGACTTGTTATTACTAGTTCACTTAGATTCAGATTAGGCATGTACATTTTACCTAATCCCAATAAAGAGGCAATTATACTTTGTTTCCTAAAGATCCATGCTGCTGCCCTTTAATATATAATACTTTACATATAGGAGTATCGTTCTATTAATGCTTATTTTATAAAACCATGATCAAGTATATTAGTCTAATGATAGTGACAGCAAATAAATTATAAGTGGTGCTGAGATTATAGATGTCTCTCATTTTTAGATGACTTCCTAGGGAAATAATGATATTTTCTGACTGTGATTAAGATTATACTTATTAGCACTGCTGAATACTCTTAGAGAATTTTCACAGACAAAATAACAGCAAAATAATTTTACACCACTTTTCTTCTTGAAAGAGATAACTAAAGACATAGAGATTTTGTTTTGTTTTTAAAGATTTATTTTGACTACAATTATTTTGACATATGTGTCAGACTTCCACTCAATTCTATTCAACACATATTCTTTTAATACCTATCCTCTATGTGAGAGCTTTTGTAGGTCTGGGAATGCGATGATCAAGTGGCCTTTGCCCTCAAAGGATCATTTATTCCAGTGTGATAGATTACAAAAGAGAATAAGAAATGCTTAGGGCACAAAAACAATCATTTAAGTCTTGAAGGGTTCGGGAGTATTTGTTAGGTTTCTGGATTGGGCATTTGAGTAGACTGTGGTGCATTTCTCAGAGAAAATTAGTTTTAAGGGAGCATAGCGTGTTCAAAAACCTGAGTTTAAATTAGGGACTAGGAATATATGAAATGATGAGCAGAGTGTAGACTTTATACTAAAGGGGAAATAAGGAATCACTGAAGAGTTACAAGCAAAGTAGTGACATGAATATAATTGCACTTTGCAAAGATCTGATCAATGGAGAGAATAAAGTAGATGAAGCAAGCCTGGAGTCAGGAATCTTTAAGTCAGGCAACAGCTGAATTAGTGCAGGCAATACATGATGGTAGCCAAAACTAGTGCTGATCTGTGCAATGAGAGAATGGATTTGAAGGAGACTTGGGAGTTGAGAGTCTACAGTTCCTGGTACTTATTGGGGGATGAGGGAGGGAGAGGAAAGAATCAAGGATCCTCCGCTTTCTGGTTTGGGTGATTGAGTAGACCGGTGCTTTGCTCTGAACTTGGAATCACAGGAAGAAGATCCAGTTTAGGGGCAGAAGAAAATGAGCCCCATTGTGGGCATGTTGGGTTTAGCAATCTTTGAACCAGCCCTGTGGAACTGTCTGATTGCCTATCTGTTCTGTGGGTCTGAGGCTACCTGTGATCACAGCCTGGGTGGTGGAAGTGGTTGCTCTGAGGATGTGTAGAATGGGAAGAGAGCCTCAAACAGTGTCTGCATACTTTTTGTGTAAGGAGCCAAATGGCAGCTCTTTTAAGGATTGTGGGCCATACAGTTCAGAAGTACTCACCTGTGCTGTGGTAGCACTGAGGCAGCCACAGACAACACGCAAGTAGGCATGAATGTGATACCCTGAAAATTAATTGTGCATACGGAAATTTGGATTTTATATAATTATCACATATCACTAAATATTATTCTTCCTTTGATTTTTGTTATTGTTCAACCATTTAAAACTGTACAAGTCTAGTCTTACTTTGTGGAACATATGAAAAAAAATGATGAGCCAGATATGTCCTATGAACCATAGTTTGCAGAACCCTGGCCTGGAACATTACCCTTTGGTTAAGAGAAACCAAAGAGGAAATGGCAGGAATTGGGTCAGAATGGTAGGAGAAAATTAAGAGCATAAAATATCTATATACCATATAATTTTGAGTTAGCTCTGACATTTGTGGTAGCTGGGTGCCAAGAAGTTAAAAATTGCATATATATACAATGGAATATTACTCAGCCATAAAAAGAAACGAAATTGAACTATTTTTAGTGAGGTGGATGGACCTAGAGTCTGTCATACAGAGTGAAGTAAGTCAGAAAGAGAAAAACAAATACTGTATGCTAACACATATATATGGAATCTAAAAAAAAAAAAAAGGTTCTGATGAACCTAGGGGCAGGACAGGAATGAAGATGCAGATGTAGAGGATGGACTTGAGGACACGGAGAGGGGGAAGGGTAAGCTGGGGTGAAGTGAGAGAGTAGCATTGACATATATACACTACCAAATGTAAAATAGATAGCTAGTGGGAAGCAGCTGCCTAGCACAGGGAGATCAGCTCGGTGCTTTGTGACCATCTAGAGGGGTGGGATAGGAAGGGTGGGATGGAGACGTAAGAGGGAGGGGATATGGGGATATATGTATGCATATAGCTGATTCACTTTGTTATACAGCAGAAACTAACACAACATTGTAAAGCAATTATACTCCAATAAAGATGTTAAGAAAATTGCAACAATGATTGTGATTTACAGGTGGTAGAAAGGTGGGGTTTTTAAATAAATATGTACTTCACTTACTATTATAAAAGAAATAAATAGAGGTACTTGAAGGAAGTCATCCCTTCCCATCCACCGGCACTGCTCCTGCCACCATTCCCAGTGCCCCGAAGCATGAGTTTAATTGTCCTAGAAACCTGAGTTCTATTTTTGGCTATCTCATAATAGCCAGTTAATTAACTTCTCCAGTCTCAGTTTACTTTTCTGTAAAATAATTTGATAGAAAAAGAGAGAACAAGTGAGAAGACATGCATGCATGTGCTAGAGGTTGAGTTCAAAGAGTTTGGGGTAAATGAGAACAGCTATTATATGTGAAAACATTTAGCAGAATGTATGGAATATATTTAAATGGGTCTCAAACATTATTTCTCTCCTTCCTCAAATATTTGCAATTTGATGTCCCTCATGAATTCCCATCCTTCTCAGGGAAATGATCTGTTTCCCTGGTTTCAGATAAGAAGAGATGAAGTACTCAATCAATATCAGTTGTTTAGGGGATTGAATGATCCTTTTAAAACTGTGAGCATCTGTACATGGGCTATAAACAATGCTGGCCTGAAATGGGTTCTCAATAATTGCAAGATTCTTGTGATGCTGCTGCTGACCATTATAGAGTTGAGTTAAGGTGCTGGATGGGTTTGTATGTGCACATCAAATGGCATGAACGTAAGAAAATTTGAGAAGCAGTTTGGGGGAGGGAAATAAATTATTTGTGTTAGAACCAAACTTTGCCAACTTTGCCATTTATATGACAAAGACAAGTAAGCTTAGGACAAGTTATTCAACCTCCTCACTAAGCCTCAGTTTCATTTTCATGACCTATAAAATGTGGATAACCTGCGTCTCTGTGGGTTATGGTGTGACAAATGAGAGGACATAAGATATCAAGCATAGTGGCTGACATGTAGTAGGTGCTCAATAAATATTAGTTCCTCCCTTTCCATTTCCTCTTACAAGAAAATCAATTTTCCCCTTTATTTCTATTTGCTGTGGACTGTTTGCCTTAAAGAACAAACCTAAATGAAAGAGCAGAGTTTTACTGATGTGTTTGTAAATGGGTTGTTGGGAATGTAGAATCAGTTACATGTGAAGTACATAAATTCCATTTTGATATGATTCTCCTGCAAAGCTAAGAGGAGTTCTGTAATTTGTTTTATTTAAAACATTAAATTATGATGGCTCACTTAATAACTCCAAACTACTAAGCTAAACTACATTTGTGTTCAGCAAACAGTCATAAAAATCCCTGTTAGACACTTAATTACTGCACAAATTGTTTTATAAAGCACTGTAAAACAAACATGTTGATTAGCAAAAAAGAAATAGAGAGATGATTGCAAAAACACTGATCTTTTTAAATATATAAATGTAGCTACAAGCAAGTATTCTATCATATACAAGTCTTTACTCCTTAAAGGCTTGTCATTCTTTTGTAACCCTATCCGTTTTTAAAGATAAAACTTCACATGCAGATTCTTTTCACAAGTACAAATTGAGAAGATATTTATTGTGTCCTTATGAAAAATGCTTTGTTGTATTTTTTTCTTAATGGAGACTTATATTAACATTTGTAAACATGAATTTACGGAATCAGATTTGCAAAGACAGGCCAAAATCAATGCCTGAGTAAATCATGAAATAAGTGAGTGATCATCAGAGTAAGGAGATGACAACAGTCACTAAGGTTCAGGGTAGAGGTGGGGAAGGTGAAATAGTTATTGGATCTCTTCAGAAAAAAAACGGTTCTGAAGTCATCACTCAAAGTGCTTCATACCTAATGCAGAGGAACTGTCTTCCCAAGAGTATTAATGTGATCTTACTCAATGCTTATTTTATGAAGATGTTAGTTCTAAATTCAAATCAGGAAGGCTGCAATAGCCAGGACATGGAAGCAACCTAAATGTCTGTCAACAGAGGAATGGATAGAGAAGATGTGATACATATATACAATGGAATATTAGCCATAAAAAAGGATGAAATTGGGTCATTTGTAGAGACGTGGATGGACCTAGAGACTGTCATACAGAATGAAGTAAGTCAGAAAGAGAAAACCAAATATCGTATATTAATGCATATATGTGGAATCTAGAAAAATGGTGTAGATGATCTTATTTGCAAAACAGAAATAGAGACACAGACGTAGAGAACAAACGTATGGACACCAAAGGGGGTAAGAGGAGGGTGGGATGAATTGGGAGATTGGGATTTAAATATATACACTATTGATACTGTGTATAAAATAGGTAACTAATGAGACCCTACTGTATAGCGCAGGGAACTCTACTCAGTGCTCTGTGGTGACCTAAATGGGAAGGAAATCCAAAAATGAGGGGATATATGTATACGTAGAGCTGATTCACTTTGCTGTACAGTAGAAATTAACACAGCATTGTAGAGCAACTCTGCTCCAATAAAAATTAGTTATAAAAAAAAAATCAGGAGGGCTGCACTATGACTGGAATTCTACCAGGAGAGAATGAACACTGGTACAAATCCTCTTTTAACCTCTGGTCGTAATCATTTTCGAAACTACAGCATAATTTTGGCAAGATCACTTACAGTTGTAAACAGTAGCCATGCAATAAATTAAATATATTCACGTGTGTGAACACACACACACTCATACACACACCAAACCCCCCAAAATTTCACAAAAGTGACACACATCAGACACATTCTCATGATTTAGACCTAATAACGAAAAGCGCGAAGGAGAGAGGAAGGGTGGGAAGAAGAAAGAGAGAGAGGGAGAAGGGTGGGACCATTTTCTCATTATCATATTCATTCAACAAACATTTCTTCAGTAGCATTCTATTATTCATGTATTGTAGTTGCAAAGATGAATTCAAATTCTTATAGTTTTGATGGAAGAGAAAGAAATACAAACACTTTAAATAAATTATAATCAGAGAAAAAATACAACCATTAACAGACCACTGATCCACTATGAAAAGAGGGTTAGGCTTCCAGAATGTGATGACATCATTTAATGCATTTCAGTACTTCTGTGAGCCTAAAACAGCGATGGGCGCAGCTCTGTTCTAGCCTGTGTTATAACAGGGAGGAATGGTGTATGGCCCTTATCCTCCATGACCTTGCATAAAACATCATATTGAGAAAACCGTTAACTGATGCAAAAAAGAGGAATAAATCAAGGAAAGTTGTGAAAAATTATATCACCATGACAAGGAAATGGACAAGACAGTGATGGCAAATATAGATGAGCAGACAACATACACATTGGTTATCACTATCAACATGATCCCGTGGGAATTGAAGGAATTCTGGGTTATAAAAAGTATCCTCTTTAAAGCTGGTAGAACCATGTCTTCCAAGTTCTCCTGGCCTTACTCCAGACTCAGTAACTCTCGTATTTGTTACTCTATACAGGCAAAATTAGTAACTACTAATGGAACATTAAATCCTCCTTTTTCTATTAGATTTACAAAATTCAGACCAAAAATGAAGTAAATGTAAAAGCATATATGGTATCTCCAATATGAGTGGCACATTACACCAACGTTGAAGTGAATACCATCAAAAAGTAAAAACTTAAATTTTACTGGAGTTCATAAAGTAGTAATCCTTACATAGGGATCAAACTTTAGAGATTCTCTTTCATTAATTCTAGGGAAAGGACTGGAAACTGAATTTTTAAAAAATCTTCCCATGAGAGGCTAATGATCAGTCAAGAATGGGAACTATTGTCCTAAAGACAGGCTTTGAGGAACCAACTTCTGGGCTGCTAGTAAGTAGAGTGTTTCCATTTCCATTGCTTTCATGTCTTTCCTCTTCTCTACAGGCGGTACCATATTATGTGTGTTTTAGAGCTAGCAGGAGAATAACACATTACTAAACTGATCTGTACTAGGTCTAAGTTATAAGTAGACACAGCAAGTTTTTAGTCTTATATACTTACAAGAGGTGCTATGGTCTGAAGATTTTTACTTGTGAAATGTTTCAGATATCAGTATCATGCAGGTGGAAAAAGTGATAAAGTCACTTTGTTTCTCCGTTTTCAGAATTGAGTATTTCAGCCTTAAGAAAGTAAATACAGACCAAAAAAGAGAAAATAACATTTAAATCTCAACAAGGAAAATGTACGGTGCCTTTGTGATATCATGGACAGTAAATAGGGTATGATCTGGATTGAAGCACATAGCATTTTTTTTTTTTTTTTTTTACATTTTACTCTTTTCTCACACTGTTCTCAGAGTGGAACTAAGCGCATAATTGGAAAAATTACTGACTTTGGATAATATAGTCAACCTGTATAACATTAAATATGTTACATTATTTATTGAAACATTTTCTATCTATAGGCAGAATAAAGGGCTCACCTAAATATGTCCATGTCCTAGACGCAAGAAAATGTGAAATACATTTTCACTTGGCAAAAAGCACTTTCAAATATTTTTAAGCTAAGGACATCAAGATAGGGAGATTATCCTGAATTATCTGGATGAGGTCAATGTAATCACAAAGGTCCTTAAAAGTAGAAGAGGGAGGCAGAAGAAGAGACTCAGACAGGAGGACTGAAGCAGTTTGGATGATCCAATGTGAGAAAAACTCAGCCCACCATTGCTGCCTTTGGGTATGGAAGGGATTCATGAGGCAAGAAAGGTGGGCAGCTTCCAGAAGCCGGAAAAAGTAAGAAAATGAAAAAGTGGATTTTTCCCTTGAGACTTTCAAAAGGAGCACTGCCCTGTCAACACTTTGATCTTAACCAAGTGAAACCAAGACCAGACTTCTGGCCTACTAAACTGTAAAATAATAAATGGGTGATTTATAAATTTAAATTTATAAAATAATAAATTTCTAAGCCACCAGTTTTGTGGTAATCTGTTACGGAAGCAATAGAAATCGAATACAGATTTTAGTACTTAGAAGTGGTATATTTCTCTAACAAATACCTAAAGATGTGGAAGTGACTTGGGAATTGGGCAAAAGGCAGAGGCTGGGAAAATTTTGAGGAGCGTGATAAAAACGACCAGATTTCCTTTAAAAGACAGTTAGTAGAAATATGAACATTAATGACTCTGCTAGTGAGGACTCATAAGGAAGTGAAGATCAGCTTAGAGAAAACATATATCACCTTAGAGAATACCTGAATCATTGTAAGTGGCCTGTTAGGAGAAATATAGACTTTAAAGGCACTGCTTGTGGAGGAACAGAAGGAAATGAAGTATATGTTATTGGGAACTGTAGGAAAGAGAATCCTTGTTACAAAATGGCAGAAACTTTGCAGAATATGTTCTATAAATACATGGAAAGCAGAATTTGTAAGTGATGAACTTGGATATTTAGAAGAGATTTACAAGTAAGGTGTTGAATGTGTGGCCTGGTTTCCTTCTTGCTGCTTATAGTAAAATGTGAAAGAAGAGAGATAAACTAATCAAAGAACTATTAAACAAGCAAACTAAACTAAACAGGAAAAAAAAAAAGTAAAACTTAATGATTTCTCTAATTCTCAACCTACCCAAATGGCGAAGGATGCAAAGTTAAGAAATTCACTGGAAAGAAACCATGGTCTAGAAAAAAAGCCTATGGTGTGTCTGGACAACCTTTTGCTAAAATATCAGAAAAATTAAAAGGTCACACAAAAAGCTCCTTGAAGAGATTACGTATGTGACTCGTAGGTTCCTTCTACCATCCCAAGAGATGCCAAAAATAGAGATAGAATTATCTAGGGAAAAAAATCTGTGGAGTAGGCTCTTGTTTAATAGATTGAATCCGATGACATACATGGGAGACCCACAGGGTCCTTGAGAATTTTATGCCAGTAGAAAAATGTCAGCTTGGATTGGAAAAAGACAGAGAGTGTACAAAATGAAAGAAGCCTGTTGGACCACCAAAATCCTACAAGTACAAAACAGGCAGATAAAACCACTCAGCTGCAAATGTGCTATCTTCCATGAAAAATAAAAGATGACTCTGAGGGTGGAGACTAGAGGGTGGAGCTATGGGCCACAGAGGATTATTATTAAGCTTTAAAAGCAAATGATGCGAGAGACCTTCAAGACAGTGGAAGAGTAAGACGTGGAGATCACCTTCCTCCCCACAACTACATCAGAAACACAACTACATGTGGAACACCTCCTACAGAACACCTACTGAACGCTGGAAGAAGACCTCAGACCTCCCAAAAGGCAAGAAACTCCCCATGTACCTGGGTAGGGCAAAAGAAAAAAGAAAAAACACACAAAAGAATAGGGACGGGACCTGCACCAGTGGGAGGGAGCTGTGAAGGAGGAAAGGTTTCCACACACTAGGAAGCCCCTTTGTGAGCGGAGACTGCAGGTGGTGGAGGGGGGAAGCTTCAGAGCCACGGAGGAGAGCGCAGCCACAGGGGTGCAGAGGGCAAAGTGGAGAGATTCCCGCACAGAGGATCCATGCTGACCAGCACTCACAAACCAGAGAGGCTTCTCTGCTACCCCTGACGCCGGGGCAGGTGGGGGCTGGGAGCTGAGGCTCGGGCTTTGGAGGTCAGATCCCAGGGAGAGGACTGAGGTTGGCTGCTTGAACACAGCCTGAAGGGGCTAGTGCGCCACGGCTAGCTGGGAGGGAGTCCGGGAAAAAGTTTGGAGCTGCCAAAGAGGCAAGAGACAATTGATTCGGGGTGCGTGAGGAGACGGGATTCAGAACACTGCCTAAACGAGCTCCAGAGACAGGAGCGAGCTGCGGCTATCAGCGTGGACACCAGAGACAGGCATGAGACTCTAAGGCTGCTACTGCAGCCACCAAGAAGCCTGTGTGCAAGCACAAGTCACTATCCACACCTCCCCTCCTGGGAGCCTGTGCAGCCCGCCACTGCCAGGGTCCCGTGATCCAGGGACAACTTCCCCGGAAGAACACACGGCGTGCCCCACATTCCATAACCCCCCCTGCCCCAACCTGAGTGAGCCAGAGCCCCCTAATCAGCTGCTACTTTAACTCCTTCCTGTCTGAGCAAAGAACAGATGCTGGAGGGCAACCTACACGCAGAGCTGGGGACAAATCCAAAGCTGAACCCCAGGTGCTGTGCACACAAAGAAGAGAAAGGGAAACCTCTCCCAGCAGCCTCAGGAGCAGTGGATTAAATCTCCACAATCAATGTGATGTACCCTGCATCTGTGGAATACCTGAATAGACAACGAATCATCCCAAAATTGAGGCAGTGGACTTGGAGAGCAAATGTAGACTTGGGGTTTGCTTTCTGCCTCTAATTTGTTCCTGGTTTTATGTTTATCTTAGTTTAGTATTTAGAGTTTATTATCATTGGTAGATTTGTTTATTAATTTGGTTGATCTCTTCCTACATTTTTTTCATATAGTATATGTATATTTTTCCTTTTTCTCTTTTTGTGAGTGTGTATGCGTATGCTTCTTTGTGTGATTTTATCTGTATAGCTTTGCTTTTACCATTTGTCCTAGATTTTAGAACTTGTTATCATTGGTGGACTTGTTTTTTGATTTGGTTGCTCTCTGGTTGTGTGGCTGATAAGGTCTTGGTGCTCCAGACGGGTGTCAGGCCTGTGTCTCTGAGGTGGGAGAGCTGAATTCAGGACATTGGTCCACCAGAGACCTCCAGGCTCCACATAATATCAAACGGCGAAAGCTCTCCCAGAGATCTCCATCTCAACGCTAAGACCCAGCTCCACTCAACAACCAGTAAGCTACAGTGCTGGACACCCTATGCCAAACAACTAGCAAGACAGGAACACAACCCCACCCATTAGCAGAGAGGCTGCCTAAAATCATAATAAGGTCACAGACACCCCAAAATATACCACCGGATGCGGTCCTGCCCACCAGAGAGACAAGATCCAGCCTCATCCACCAGAACACAGGCACTAGTCCCCACCAAAAGGAAGCCTACACAACCCACTGAAATAACCTTAGCCACTGGGGGCAGACACCAAAAACAGGGGGAACCACGAACCTGCAGCCTGCGAAAAGGAGACCCGAAACACAGTAAGTTAAGCAAAATGAGAAGACAGAGAAACACACAGCAGATGAAGGAGCAAGGTAAAAACCCACCAGACCAAACACATGAAGAGGAAATAGGCAGTCTACCTGAAAAAGAATTCAGAGTAATGATAGTAAAGATGATCCAAAATCTTGGAAATAGAATGGAGAAAATACAAGAAAGGTTTAACAAGGACCTAGAAGAACTAAAGCGCAAACAAACAATGATGAACAACACAATAAATGAAATTTAGAATTCTCTAGAAGGAATCAATAGCAGAATAACTGAGGCAGAAGAACGGATAAGGGACCTGGAAGATAAAAGAGTGGAAATAACTACAGCAGAGCAGAATAAAGAAAAAAGAATGAAGAGAATTGAGGACAATCTCAGAAACCTCTGGGACAACATTAAATGCACCAACATTCGAATTATAGGGGTCCCAGAAGAAGAAGAGAAAAAGAAAGGGACTGAGAAAATATTTGAAGAGATTATAGTTGAAAACTTCCCTAATATGGGAACGGAAATAGTCAATCAGGTCCAGGAAGCACAGAGAGTCCCATACAGGATAAATCCAAGGAGAAACACACCAAGAAACATATGAATCAAACTACCAAAAATTAAATACAAAGAAAAAATATTAAAAACAGCAAGGGAAAAACAACAAATAACATACAAGGGAATCCCCATAAGGTTAACAGCTGATCTTTCTGCAGAAACTCTGCAAGCCAGAAGGGAGTGACAGGACATATTTAAAGTGATGAATGGGAAAAACCTACAACCAAGATTACTCTACCCAGCAAGGATCTCATTCAGATCCGCTGGAGAAATTAAAACCTTTACAGAGAAGCAAAAGCTAAGAGAATTCAGCACCACCAAACCAGCTTTACAACAAATGCTAAAGGAACTTCTCTAGGCAAGAAACACAAGAAAAGGAAAAGACCTTCAATAACAAACTGAAAACAAATAAGAAAATGGTAATAGAAACATACATATCGATAATTACCTTAAATGTAAAAGGATTAAATCCTCCAGCCAAAGACATAGACTGGCTGAATGGATACAAAAACAAGACCCGTACATATGCTATCTAAAAGAGACCCACTTCAGACCTAAGGACACATGCAGAGTGAAAGTGAGGACATGGGAAAAGATATTCCATGCAAATGGAAATCAAAAGAAAGCTGGAGTAGCAATTCTCATATCAGACAAAATAGACTTTAAAATAGACTATTACAAGAGACAAAGAAGGACACTACATAATGATCAAGGGATCAATCCAAAAAGAAGATATAACAATTGTAAATATTTCTGCACCCAAGATAGGAGCACCTCAATACATAAGGCAAATGCTAACAGCCATAAAAGGGGAATTTGACAGTAACACAATCATAGTAGGGGACTTTAACACCCCACTTTCACCAATGCACAGAGCATCCAAAATGAAATAAAGAAACAGAAGCTTTAAATGATACATTAAACAAGATGGACTTATATGATATTTACAGGACATTCCATCCAAAAACAACACAATACACTTTCTTCTCAAGTGCTCATGGAACATTCTCCAGGATAGATCATATCTTGGGTCACAAATCAAGCCTTGGTAAATTTAAGAAAATTGAAATCATGTCACGTATCTTTTCCGACCACAATGCTGTGAGACTAGATATCAATTACAGGAAAAAAATCTGTAAAAAATACAAACACATAGAGGCTAAACAATACACTACTTAATAACCAAGAGATCACTGAAGAAATCAAAGAGGAAATCAAAAAATACCTAGAAATAAATGACAATGAAAACAAGAAGACCCAAAATCTATGGGATGCAGCAAAAGCAGTTCTAAGAGGGTAGTTTATAGCAGTACAATCCTACCTCCAGAAACAGGAAACATCTCAAATAAACAACCTAACCTTACACCTAAAGCAATTAAAGAATGAAGAACAAAAACACACCAAAGTTAGCAGAAGGAAAGAAATCATAAAGATCAGATCAGAAATAAATGAAAAAGAAATGAAGGAAACAATACCAAATTTCAATGAAACTAAAAGCTGGTTGTTTGAGAAGATAAACATAATTGATAAACCATTAGCCAGACTTTTCAAGAAAAAAAGGGAGAAGACTCAAATCAATAGAATTAGAAATGAAAAAGGAGAAGTAACAACTGACACTGCAGAAATACAAAGGATCATGAGAGATTACTACAAGCAACTATATGCCAATAAAATGGACAACCTGGAAGAAATGGACAAATTCTTAGAAAAGCACAACCTTCCGAGACTGAACCAGGAAGAAATAGAAAATATAAACAGACCAACCACAAGCACTGAAATTGAGACTGTGATTAAAAATCTTCCAACAAACAAAAGCCCAGGACCAGACTGCTTCACAGGCGAATTCTCTCAAACATTTAGAGACGAGCTAACACTGATCCTTCTCAAAATCTTCCAAAATATAGCAGAGAGAGGAACACTCCCAAACTCATTCTACGAGGCCACCATCACCCTGATACCAAAACCAGACAAAGATGTCACAAAGAAAGAAAACTACAGGCCAATATCACTGATGAACATAGATGCAAAAATCCTCAACAAAATACTAGCAAACAGAATCCAGCAGCACATTAAAAGGATCATACACCATGATCAGGTGGGGTTTTTCCCAGGAATGGAAGGATTCTTCAATATATGCAAATCAATCAATGTGATACACCATATTAACAAATTGAAAGAGAAAAACCATATGATCATCTCAATAGATGCAGAAAAAGCTTTTGAGAAATTCAATACCCATTTATGATAAAAACCCTCCAGAAAATAGGCATAGAGGGAACTTTCCTCAGCATAATAAAGGCCATATATGACAAACCCACAACCAACATCGTTCTCAATCGTGATAAACTGAAACCATTTCCACTAAGATCAAGAAGAAGACAAGGTTGTCCACTCTCAGCACTATTATTCAACATAGTTTTGGAAGTTTTAGCCAAAGCAATCACAGAAGAAAAAGAAATAAAAGGAATCCAAATCAGAAAAGAAGAAGTAAAGCTGTCACTGTTTGCAGATGACACGATACTATACATAGAGAATCCTAAAGATGCTACTAGAAAACTACTAGAGCTAATCAACGAATTTGTTAAATAGGTGTATACAAAATTAATGCACAGAAATCTCTTGCATTCCTATACACTAATGATGAAAATCTGAAAGAGAAATCAAGGAAACACTCCATTTTCCATTGCTACAAAAAGAATAAAATACCTAGGAATAAACCTACCTAAGGAGCCAATGACCTGTATGCAGAAAACTCTAAGACACTGATGAAAGAAATTCAAGATGATACAAGCAGATGGAGAGATATACCACGTTCTTGGATTGGAAGAATCAGCATTGTGAAAATGACTGTACTACCCAAAGCAATCTACAGATTCAATGCAATCCCTATCAAACTACCAATGGTATTTTTCACAGAACTAGAACTAAAAATTTCACAATTTGTATGGAAACACAAAAGACCCCGAAGAGCCAAAGCAATCTTGAGAATGAAAAAAGGAGCTGGAGGAATCAGGCTCCCGGACTTCAGACTATACTACGAAGCTACATTAATCAAGACAGTATGGTACTGTCACAAAAACAGAAATATAGATCAATGGAACAGGATAGAAAGCCCAGAGATAAACCCACGCACATATGGTCACCTTATTTTTGATAATGGAGGCAAGAATATACAGTGGAGAAAAGACAGCCTCTTCAATAAGTGGTGCTGGGAATACTGGACAGCTACATGTAATTAGTAATGAAATTAGAGCACTCCCTAACACCATACACAAAAATAAACTCAAAATGGATGAAAGACCTAAATGTAAGGTTAGACACTATAAAACTCTTAGAGGAAAACATTGGCAGAACACTCTATGACATAAATCACAGCAGGATCTTTTTGACCCACCTCCTAGAGAAGTGGAAATAAAAACAAAAATAAACAAATGGGACCTAATGAATCTTAATAGCTTTTGCACAGAAAAGGAAACCATAAACAAGATGAAAAGACAACCCTGGGAGAATGGGAGAAAATATTTGCAAATATTTGCAACTGAAGCAACTGACAAAAGATTAACCTCCAAAATTTACAAGCAGCTCATGCAACTCAATATCAGAGAAACAAACAACCCAATCCAAAAATGGGTAGAAGACCTAAATACACATTTCTCCAAAGAAGGTATACAGATTGCCAACAAACACATGAAAGGACACTCAACATCACTAATCATTAGAGAAATGCAAATCAGAACTACAATGAGGTATCACCTCACACCAGTCAGAATGGCCATCATCAAAAATCTATAACAATAAATGCTGGAGAGGGTGTGGAGAAAAGGGAACCCTCTTGCACTGTTGGTGGAAATGTAAATTGATACAGCCACTATGGAGAACTGTATATAGTTTCCTTAAAAAACTAAAAATAGAACTACCATACGACCCAGCAATCCCACTACTGGGCGTATACCCTGAGAAAACTATAATTCAAAAAGAGTCATCTACCACAATGTTCATTGCAGCTCTATTTACAATAGCCAGGACATGGAAGCAACCTAAGTGTACATCGACAGATGAATGGATAAAGAAGATGTGACACATATATACAATGGAATATTACTCAGCCATAAAAAGAAGCAAAACTGAGTTATTTGTAGTGAGGTGGATGGACCTAGAGACTGTCATACAGAGTGAAGTAAGTCAGAAAGAGAAAAACAAATATCGTATGCTAACACATATACATGGAATAATAAAAAAAAATGTTTCTGAAGAACCTAGGGCCAGGACAGGAATAAAGATGCAGATGTAGAGAATGGACTTGAGGACATGGGGAAGGGGAAGAGTAGGCTGGGACGAAGTGAGAGAGTGGCATGGACTTATATATACTACCAAATGTAAAACAGATAGCTAGTGGGAAGCAGCCGCATAGCACAGGGAGATCAGCTCGGTGCTTTGTGACCACCTTGAGGGGTGGGAGGGAGACACAAGAGGGAGGAGATATGGGTATATATGTATATGTATAGCTGATTCACTTTGTTATAAAGGAGAAACTAACACACCATTGTAAAGCAATTATACCCCAATAGATGTTAAAAAAAAAAAAAAAAAAGTGAAAAAAAAAAAAAAGAAAGAGGAAGATAGGGAATAGAGGTGAGAGGAAATCCAGTACTGGAAATACAAAAAGAAATGTCTTAGGATAACAGGTGCACTGCCAGTGTAAGAGGCAACAGTTCTTATTGCGGAAAGATAGAGAGTCCCAGGGGACATATTAAAAAAAAAAAAGAAAAAAGAAATGATGGTTGCCTGGATGGATTTTGAAATTACTTTGGACAAGTGACTGTTTTCCTTCCATTTTCATTCTTTTTGTACCTGAATATCAGTACTTGTTATTCTACATCTGTACCGTTATAATTTGAGAACAAATGACTGGCTTTTTGTGTTTCACAGACCCACAGGTGGAGGAAAATTTTGCCCCAGGGTGAATCATGCCCAAGGTCTTTCTCATACCTAATTTGGATAATTTTGATGGAACTTTTGAGCTAATGAGATTTAGAAACGGTTTTGGACTTCTGTTAATTCTGTAATAGGTTGAAAATGTGGGTGACTTCGGATGAATGAGTGTATTTTGCACTTGTAATGAACGTGAATCTTTGTGAGGCCAAAGAGTAGACTTTGTGCGAGGCAGAATAATTATCTCCTCCCCAGAGTTGTCCACAGCCTAATCCCTAGAACCTGTAAATATGATATGTGATAAACACAGGAGAATTAAATTGGAAGGTGGAATTATGACTGCTAATTAGCCAATCTTAAAATAGAGAAATTTCCTTGATTGACAGGGTGGACCAAATGTAATCATATCAACGTTTAAAAGTGGAGGATGGGGGGAAGAAAAGACAGTTAGAGGGAAATGTGACTATGGTAGAGGTCAGCATGATTCTAAGTGAGAAGGAGTCCATTAGCCACTTTTACCTCTGATACTGGAGGAAGGGGGCCATCAGCAAAGGAAAGTGAGTAACTTTCTAGAGCTGGAGATTGCAAGGAAACATATTGTCCCCTAGAACCTCCAGAAAGAAATACACCCTGTTAACACCTTGATCTTAGCCCAGTAAGATCCATGTCTGATTTCTCATCTACAGAACGATAGATAATAAATTTGTGTTGTAAGCCACTGAGTTTATGGTAATTTGATACAGCAGTGATAGGAAAGTAATACAGTGCCATTATGCAATGACTCAAAAGCATTGATGGAAGATAAAACTTGAGTTTGTAATGAATCTCTACCACATACTTACAGTCTTCAACAGATATTTTGTTTAAATGTTTCAGGACTGTTCTTCCTACTGGTGCTGTGATATGCATTCACTGTATTTGTTTGGTTTAGCTTTTCACTCTTCTCTATGTTAAGACACAGCCCAAAACTCTGCTATTGTTCCTGTCACTGGTTGAAGAGTCTCTCTAGGTACATGGAGATACACATGTATATATGCAGACTACAATAACAGAAAAATAAGGCAATGCTGCCCCTTTGTCATTTTTTCCTCTTTATATACTTTTGAATAAATACTTTCTTTCATTTCATCAGTCAGCTCAAGCCATTACTTGATCTGAAAACAAGAAAGTGGATATAAATAGTCTTTTGGAGTATGTGCGTACATGTGCGTGCACACAGCACAAGTTTTGTTTGCATATGTTTAGAAAATAAGACATATATAATTTGTAAGTCTCAACTATAGAAGTCAGATGTTGCACAGAATATTTCTAGAATGCTATATCAGTCAAGAAAGGACAGAAAGAAGTGTACATGTTATTTATAGTTCCCAGAATCATATTACACAATTTTCCTTTCCAAGCAGTGCTGAATATTGGAATTAGAGAGTCAAAACACAGATTCACTGTTATGCCTTCCAATTAAACAGCTAATGAGCTAGAATAATGACCCTTTCTCCTAACTGGTTGTAAGAATAATTAGATTTAAAAATACTTCACACGTGAATGAAATCAGTGTTGCCAGTCAGAGAAAGTGAAGACAGGGCACCGTAAGTAATTTTGCTCACTGTGATAAAAGCCATTTTGGTATATGGGTGATAAACAGGAGAGCTGCAATATTAATCTTTGTCCAGTATCACTAGGATCTTGAAAAACAGGATACAGACAGCTGGAACACTAGTAGGAGTATGTGAAATGTAAAAAATAATAAAATAGTTCAAGGTGTTCTATGCTAGAATAAAATTCCACTTAACCACATTGTTAAAATTTCAGGTTCTAATCATTTAGATACACTGAGACTTGGGAAGAAAACATTTTTATTTAAAGCATTCTTGACAAAATCTTCTGAAAATATACTAGAAGTACATTATTCAATGTCAATCAAAAGTCTGGGAGTGCCTCAAGAATCATCATCCTTAATATATATTTCATTTACACACTTTTGGTCTTAAGGAATTGCTAAGAAATAGGTATGCCTGTGAATTGATTCTAGGAAATACCTATAGGATAGAAATAAGATTCAAGACTACATCTTGTGTTTTCTTCCAAAGACTATATACTTTCCTGTGATGATTCCTACCTTGATATTATGATTAACTGAAATCCTTGAAATTTTAGTAGTATTTCTTGAATTTTAGAGAGTTGAAGTATTAATGTTTATTTCATGTTATCTAGAAATGCTGGTTTCCTCAAAGGTTAGGTTTTGAATTAGTATTTATTAGCAAGTGTTTTAAAGCTATTCAAGGGCAGAGGAATACATTTTTGTTTCACGTTTTAGTTTAGCTTACTTCACAATTATTTGTGGAATCAGGAAGGTTCTATTATAACTTAGAAGTCCCTGGTGTAGTCTTGTTAAGGCCAGGTAAAGGAAGACATGTTTCTGATTAAACAGGACTTCTTTTTGTTACTTCTTAAAAACAAATATAAAAATAAACAAACAAAAAAGCCAAGGCTCGATACTAATTGTGCCCATCGGTGGTTTCAAAGTCACTCATTAATACCTTCAATGTTGAGAATTTAACTTTCTAAGAGCATCTTCAATATAAAAGCTGTCATTCAGTTTTTTTGGATACTCCCTGCCTTATAGCTTTGTTGGCTTTCAGATCACTTCCTCCTGTCTCAGAGACAACTAAGATGAAGAGTATATAACTCTATCCGTTGCAAATTCATGGCAATTAATTACTTTAAATAAATTTTATACTGAAAAATGTGGAAAATCAACTTTAACAAATTTCCTGATATGTTATCATCTAGGAAATGAGGACAATAATAACACATGACACTTAAATACATGTAAACAGGCAATAAATAGAATTTGTGAGAGGAATATTTGTTGTTCTATTGTTATTAGTTGGAGCTAATCTTTTCTAATATTTATTGAATATAATGCTTTTAGGTCCCTCAAAATATCAACCAAATGAAATTGGAAAATATTGAGCAGTTCTCATAATTTTCTAAAAGCAAAGTCTTACTTAAATTAAAAATATCTGGGTATAAAATACTTTTAAATCATAATTTTTTCATACCCTTGTAAAGATTGTCAAAGCGCAAAAATAATACTGACAAGTGGTGTCTTATTCTCATTAAAGACCCTTATTGTTGGATTATTATATATCAAAGAGTTTGTTTTATTCAATACACTCCTTAGTTTGCTTCAAATTTAGTTGTCAAAATTTCAATGTAGTAATTGTCATCACTTAAGTTCACAGGGGCCCAAGTGCTGTGACGTCCCTGATAAATTGTGCTGCCATAAAGTACCATTAATTATTTCTGTAGACATCAACATCAAAAATTTTCCTCAGCTTTCATCTGATGGTTGAAGTAAACCCATTCATCATCTTTTTAGAAATGAATGGGATTGGATTATGAAGTATTTTATAATTGGCAGGCTTCACGGTGGATGCGAATAGGCTGTGGTCAGCAAAGACCTTGCAGGTTTATTTTCTCGGTCATGCTCTTGCCTCCAATAACTCACCATTTCTTCATGCTGCAACTTTTAGAGGTCAGAGAGGTGACAGTCTGTGAAAAGCAGCAAGCATGATTTCTCAATCGTCTTCTCCGTACTACTTTTGTTTTTTTCTGAGCATAGAAAGGACACCTAGAACATAAAGCAATAGAAACCACTTCACCATCTTAGTTCTCTGGAGCCACTGAAGTTTGCCCAAGGTCATAACTGGGGCGTAATGGAACTTGCTATAAGTTTACACCTGAAGAGATAGCTACTAGAGCAGAAACTATCTGTGGGACTCGCCCCAGTAGATCCTTAACTAATCTCTGATGACCAACTTCTGGACAGTAGAAGCAGCCTGTCCCATTCCCCCACCCCACCCCCCCATCGAAGAATCCTCAGCGACAATTGCAGTGCAAGAGGCAGCCATCAAAGTAAAAGTAGATTAAAGTAGGGAGTAAATCCCGAACTTTATGAGTGTCCTCCACAGATTTATTAACCTGAAATTCCCTGTTCTGAAACTACAAGAATGAAATCAAAAATTTCACAAAATGAAATAAAAAATGTTCACAAAGCAAGCATTGTGGATATCAGCCTAATGAAATTTAGTGTTGTAGGTGCTTCTGTTCTGAAATCTACTCACCATTAAACTCATAAGAGTCACTATCTCTGGCCCTCAAAGTTCAAGTGAATACTGAAGGAGATATCTTATCAGTGCTGAACTATTGAATTGATTAAATTTTGATGCCTATCCTAATATAATAGTCATTTAACTTGATTATGTTAATGCAAACTATATCACAGAGAGAATCCTGAAATGTTCTGCATAAATTGAATGTTTTCCAGTGAATTTTACTAATATTTCATGGATATTTTAAACCTATAGACTTGTCCATGTTCTCTCCCCTGCTTACTAAACAATACCTTGTGTTATATTCTTTGGTGAACATTAAATAAAATATATGGTTTATTATAGACAAAATGCTTTATCATATGCTCTAGAAATAATTTTTCACTGCATTTCTAATAAACTGTTTTTAAGAGCAGTGAACTTAGGAAGAGACCTGAAGGATCCCCTATTGAGTATCCACATTTCCAGAGTAAGAATGAAAAACAAGTGAGATTTGTTCAACTCCTCACCTGATGGCATCCTTTCATTCCAAAACTTAAAATACTAATTGTCATCACAAATTTTCCAGACATTTTTGCTATACATTTACCCACACAGGCATTCTGAGCATTGCTATGCCTGTTCTGGGCTTCTCTTCAACTCATTTTTTTTTTCAAAGTAATATCAAAAAATTAAAGTATTTCTTGGAAAATATACATTGAGTCTGTAAGAGAAATTAATAACGATTCCTGCTGGACAGAACCTAATTTCTTTCCATACCTGTGTTGTGTTGTTATTCTCCTTTGACATAGTTCTTTCATTTATCTGAATCCTTTTATACCTCAAACTTTAAATTCATTGCTGTTTCCTTAAAAGTTACTCTAGGGCAGCGCCTCTCTATTCATCTATGAACTCTAACTTTAGTTTCATTAGGATCCTGTCATTCTTTTATGTCTTACATTCCTCAAAGTGCTCCTCTGAGTTGGTGCTCATAAATGTTTATTGATAAAATAGTTTCTTTTTTTTTAGATTTTTAAAATTTTATTTATTCATTTTTGGCTGTGTTGGGTCTTCATTGCTGTGCATGGGCTTTCTCTAGTCGTGGCGAGCGTGGGGCTACTCTTCGTTGTGGTGCAGGGGCTTCTCATTGCGATGGCTTCTCTTGTTGCAGAGCACGGGCTCTAGGCATGTGGGCTTCAGTAGTTGTGGCACACAAGCTTAGTAGCTGTGGCTCATAGGCTCAGTAGTTGTGGCTAGAGGGCTCTAGAGCACAGGCTCAGTAGTTGTGGCGCATGGGTTTATTTGCTCCACAGCATGTGGGATCTTCCCGGACCAGGGATCAAACCCGTGTCCCCTGCATTGGCAGGTGGATTCTTAACAACTGCGCCACCAGGGAAGCCCAACAAATAGTTTCTTTTTTATTATTTTTTAAATTAAAGTATAGTTGATTTATAATGGTGTGTTAATTTCTACCATACAGGAAAGTGATTCAGTTATGTATATATTCAATTGTGTGTGTGTGTGTATATATATATACACACACACACACATATATATGTATATATACACATATATATGTATATACATTCTTTTTTATATTCTTTTCCATTATGGTTTATCATAAGATATTGACTATGGTTCCCTGTGCTAAACAGTAGGACTTTGTTGTTTATGCATTCCATATATAATATATATATACACACACACACATATATATATGTATATATACACATATATATGTATATACATTCTTTTTTATATTCTTTTCCATTATGGTTTATCATAAGATATTGACTATGGTTCCCTGTGCTAAACAGTAGGACTTTGTTGTTTATGCATTCCATATATAATATATATATATATACACACACACATATATATATGTATATATACACATATATATGTATATACATTCTTTTTTATATTCTTTTCCATTATGGTTTATCATAAGGTATTGACTATGGTTCCCTGTGCTAAACAGTAGGACTTTGTTGTTTATGCATTCCATATATAATATATATATACACACACACATATATATGTATATACACACATATATATGTATATACATTCTTTTTTTTTAATTAATTAATTAATTTATTTATATTTATTTTATTTATTTATTTATTTTTTGGCTGTGTTGGGTCTTCGTTTCTGCGCGAGGGCTCTCTCCAGTTGCGGCGAGCGGGGGCCACTCTTCATCGCGGTGCGCGGGCCTCTCACCGTCGCGGCCTCTCCCGTTGCGGAGCACAGGCTCCAGACGCGCAGGCTCAGTTTTGGCTCACGGGCTCAGTCGCTCCGCGGCACGTGGGATCCTCCCAGACCAGGGCTCGAACCCGCGTCCCCCGCATCGGCAGGCAGGTTCCCAACCACTGCGCCACCAGGGAAGCCCCCTACATTCTTTTTTATATTCTTTTCCATTATGGTTTATCATAAGATATATTTTTTCTTTCCCGCAAAGCTATAGGTTTATACATTTATTTATTTATTTATTTATTTTTAGCTGTGTTGGGTCTTTGTTTCTGTGCGAGGGCTTTCTCTAGTTGTGGCAAGTGGGGGCCACTCTTCATCGTGGTGCGCGGGCCTCTCACTATCGCGGCCTCTCTTGTTGCGGAGCACAGGCTCCAGACGCGCAGGCTCAGTAGTTGTGGCTCACGGGCCCAGTTGCTCCGCGGCATGTGGGATCTTCCCAGACCAGGACTCGAACCCGTGTCCCCTGCATTGGCAGGCAGATTCTCAACCACTGTGCCACCAGGGAAGCCCTATCATAAGCTATTGACTATGGTTCCATGTGCTAAACAGTAGGACCTTGTTGTTTATGCATTCCATATATAATATATATATACACACACACACATACATATATGTATATACACACATATATATGTATATACATTCTTTTTTATATTCTTTTCCATTATGGTTTATCATAAGATATTGACTATGGTTCCCTGTGCTATATAGTAGGACCTTGTTTTTTATGCATTCCACATATAATAGCTCACATCTGCTGACCCCATCCTCCCACTCCATCCCTCCCCCAACCCCCTCCTCCTTGGCAACCACAAGTCTGTTCTCTATCTCCGTGTTTCTGTTTCTGTTTTGTAGGTAGATTCATTTGTGTCATATTTTAGATTCCACATATAAGTGATATTATACACAGCATTTGTCTTTCTCTGTCTGATTTACTTCACTTAGTATGATCATCTCTAGTTGCATCCATGTTGCTGCAAATGGCATTATTTCATTCTTACAAATAGTTTATTAACCCAGTTACCATAATTTAAACTGATTTTACAGACTCAAAATTGTTGTACATGTTATTGTGTAATTGTTGTCTGAGGGACAACAACTCTATCTAAATATGCCTTATATTAAAATGTAGAGACTTTCTCATGAAATAACCACACAAATACAAATTTTCCAAAGGCTAATATTCATTGCAGTATGTCTTGCCAAAGCTATATTACTACCCTCAAGGAGATATGACAGCAATGTTACTATTTTCCCTTTTTAAGCAATGAAAAATAAGCCAGGATAATTCAAAAATAAACCCAACCTATACCAGGTTTTAAAATCTTTGACATACCCCTCGGCCTCTTATGGATTTTTTAACTTTCAAAATTAGAGGGAGGACCAGCTGAGACAAACCCTCCTGTGCTGGGAGATATGATAATCCTTGACAACAAATTTTCTGCAGTGCTTTTTTGAAAGCCTTTGAGATTCTTGCATTTAACCTTTTTCAGAGGGAACACAACCCTGATGGAGCCCCTCTGACACCCAGCAACTCACAAAAGCACGCAGGCTTAACATCCATCCCCAGATCTGGCACTGTGAGACACAACTCAGGATGTGGAGTGGAGTCTTCTATCACAAAGAAAAAAGAAACACTATTTATCTCAAACATATGCAGCCAAAACCATCATTTCTCTTTCTTAATCTCTTTGTAGAAAATGTCTTCTTCAGGAGTTTACATTTAGATACTGAATCTAAAAAGTTAGAAAGATTTTAAATGCTTTCTGAAATTCTATTCTGGCAAGAACTCCTGAGGTTTTCATCTTCTGTTTAAATTACCTGTTTCTTTAATTTTTCTCAGAAAAGATAAAATGTTTTCAAGAGCATGATATAAAACAGTGAATACTTTTTATAAGTATGTACCCATTCAACATTCTGTAGATGATTTCTTTCAATACTATTTAACACATAAAGAAATATTTTGATGATTTCAAGAAAAAGGTAAAATGGTATCAGTACTTTTATCTCAGGGATCTTTCCCCTTAGCTCATAAGGGATATGCTTCCTCTAAAATGTTGTCCATCAGTTACGGAGAAAATTGATCTCTAACACCTGCAATCAGCCTCTCTGGTTCAGAAATACAATTTTTCAAAAGCAGCCATATGGAAGGAGGGAAGGATGGAAAGACAGAAGGAAGGAAGAAAACAGCTATGTTTTAGCAAGGAAAGAAAAAATGTATTTTCAGTGTGTATAATTTGATAATGGTTTCTTTTTATCCACAGGCAGAGGACAACTGTTAAATTAGATTACCCCTAACAACTTTTTAATAACAATTTTTGTTTACTTTCTCAAAAGCAAACAACTAAACTGTTTACTTTGCTCAATGAGATAAGAGTTGTAACTCCATAGATTCCCTCCATATCATCTATATTAAGCACCTCCCTAGACAGAAATTCTTTATCAGTTAGCATGATCACTTAAATATAAACTTCTCATTTTCATAGCGTGAGGTGGTGAGGATAGAATAAGTATAGAAAAAAGGTATGTACTTTGACTTCAGACAGACTTGATTTGAATCCTGGTATTATTATTATTATTGTAACTAACAGCTTTATTTAGGTATAATTTCCATACCATAAAATTCACCCACTTTCAGGGTACAATTTAATGACTTTTAGGGTATTTACAAAGTGCCGCAGCTATCCCCCAAATCTAATTTTAGAACATCTTCAACATTCCCACGAGAAACCTCATGCCCAGTTATACGCACTCCCCATTCCCACCCTAATCCAGAGCAACCACTCATCTACTTTATGCCTCTATAAATCCCACTATTAAAAACACTCTGTCAAAGGCATGTATATTGTCATCCAGAGAAGTGAGGCATTCATCCCAAGAATAAATAGCTGGTAAATCCATATTTTACATGTAGATTGTGCTTGTGGAAAGCTATAAAAATCAATCCCTGCTATATTCTCTATTTTACAATTGAAAAAAGTGTAAGTACACTTCTAGATGTACACTTTTAAATGTAGTTACACATTTAAGAAATTATGAGAGAGAGAGATTTAAACATAGAGTTCCTGTATTCCTAATCACTATGCTGCATGTTAAAACCCATCAGTGTAAGAGAATATGGCAGAGGGGAGTGATTTCAAGTTGTGAGAATCTTATTGTCTAATAATTAATTTTTTAAATAAAAATGGACTGAGCACTAATTATATGCAAAGCATTATGCTAGGCATTGGCGAGAAATAGGAGTAAAATGTTCTAAGGTAGTTTTCAACAGAGAAAGAACAGCAGGATAACTACTGAACCAATGGAATGGATGGAGATAGAGTCAAGAACAGGGGAGGTGACAAGCCGCCTGTGGGGTTAGGACAGAGGCAGTCAGTCTGGAAACCCAAAGAGGAAGTTTTATTATAGTAAATACCACTTTAAGATCAAATCCCAGTAGTACATATAATTACAAAGCTTATCTTCATCTGCGAGGCAGGACAGCTGGTTGCTGAAGGTAGTTTTAGATAGTTTAAACATCTTGACAAGGTAATGGAAGCATCATTCCTATACTTAAATTAAAAAGGGATGTAGTAGAGCAGTGAAAAAGCGAAAGTACATTTTAATCTCTATTTCTGCATGTTAAGTACCCTGAGTTGTCTTATGGTCAGTTGAGCAAACAACCTTTCATTCAGCAAATACGCTTTGAATGCCAGCTTTGAATATAAAGAGGTTAAGATATACACCTTGTCCTGTAGCAAGGGTTCAAGTGTAAGTAACCATTACATTCCCCGTAGAAAGTTGAATAGACACAATAATGTTCTAAGGAAGCCTTCTTCAGTTCTGCAGTAGTGAGTAAGTAAAGATCCTCAGAAAAAGGAGTTATATGAATCTTAAAAGATCAAGAAAGCAAAAATTCAGATGAAGGGTTTAATGTGAGAGACATAAATTTAATCCACTTCATAACTTCATGATCCACTTTCTAATTTCATCTGTATATGAGATACAGTTCTACAACCTGAAAAGTATTATACCCATGTAAAGTGTTATTTTTATTAAAAAAAAATTGGAAAAAAGCAGTGTGGGTGTGTACTAGGGGCAAAACAAAGATTATTTAAACACAAGACTCCAGTTGTGTTGCTTTACTTAAAATTAATCCATGATTTTGAAATTAACACTTTCATTTTCCCAGCAGCATTCAATATCACTAGACGTCAATATGAATGCGAGCATTTGGAAGAAATCTTAGACAGTCCATCCCCCCTCCCACTCACCATTTTCTTGCACAGAAGAGAGTTTGCACTTCCATTGCCATAGAACTTGGACTTTTCAGGTCTATGAAACACACTTTGCTGCATAGCCCTGATCTCTGATTGCTTGGACACAGGCACTGCCTTCTTACATAAGTGAAACAAGAAATGGTTATTCCCATTCAGGCTAGAAATAGGGGCTGGGGTAATTAAGGTGTAATGTTCACAGTAGAGAAGTATATGAGGCAATAAATAGTGGTTGAGGTTGGTTAAACGCCAAAATGAAGCAACGATGTTTGATAACCGCTAAAGCTATTTATGGTAAATATACTCCTAAGCCATGAACATTAGTCCCATTAGATGACAAAATTTAAAAAGTAAATAGGAACAATAAAAAGTAAAACATGCAACTTTCTTTCTTTGTGAGGGATGTGAAAATGCTGAGTTGTCATTTTTCCCATTGAAAATGCATTTTAGCCCATAATTTAGTTGAAAAGTTAACAGTATAAACAAAAGTAGTTTTTTGCAATACAAGGATATTAAATATAAAATAGATTGCTGGGGCTGAAATGATCATAGCTGGGGAAGAGAGGTATGTTGGGGGGAAGAAGGAAGGAAAATATGCGAAAGATAGATCTAAATTCCCTCCATTTTAATTTTTGTAAAATTAGACAACTCATGATTATAATAATCTCATGCATTTTGCCTACTGAAAGGGCCATTACATCTTAGCAAGGACAAGAATACAGATTATACCAATTCCTGAAATTTATTCCATCAATATTTTCTGATATAGAGAGGACCATTAGGCAGGATATTTTGTCTGCTGGTTTTATGCTTGTATTTATGTTTATTTTCTACTGAACCACTTCCCCATCCAGAATAAAGCTTAAATGTCTTTTATTACATTCAGCCATCTCCAGAGGCCAGTCCCCCCTTTCCTGATAGGCTTATATCCTTCATATTCTATCACCCATATACTTTCCAAATTTTGATGATAAAAGGTTTACCAAATTAGGATGATGGGTGTGGCACACTGTATAATTAGGACAGAATTATTTTCTCCAGTATCTTTGGTGCCCAGAGTTTTAGTTGGCCTTTCAAACCTCTGACCACCGTGTCCTTTTTTTCAATTCTTTTGTGTTTAAGACAAAGGAAACTGAGTTGGTTTCTATAACACTTGCAGCAACAAAAAGTTCAAGTGGCATTTTCTTGTATGAAATAAGAGCACAAAACTCTAGTTTTTGTTGCTATGAACATTTCTAAAAGATAGAAAATGGTCTACCATAAAAGTCACTCAAATAAAAACTTTAGTAAAGTCTTTCAACCTTAGGAGTCGTCATTTTCCAGCAAACCACGAGTGGGTCATAAAACGTGAGGTGAGCAGATTCAGTGCTTCCTGGACATTTTGGATTCTGAAGTGACTGATGTGTCATTAGAGTCCACAGTTGGAGAATGGTATCAATTGTTCTTAGCTTCCAATGCAATGGTACAAACATAGGAAGTTCTTGAAGGTTCCTGAGACGTGAAACAATTTTGTGTAATAAGTGAAGGCACTAGAAGAAGAATTATTTAGCAGGGTTAATGTAAAGCTCTAATATATACATGGATAAATTAAATAATCAAGCTTCGACTATAACTTCAGGAGCTCCCACACCTTCTGCTAATTCTTTTCTTCCCACGACTGGTTTTAATTTTTCCTTAATGTTTATCTTTTCTCCACAAATAGTCTTCTGAAGTTTCTAAACAATATGATGAGTTCTTCAATACACCATTAGGTTCTCCTGCTATCCTCAAATTACAAAATTTTTCAGGTTTCAGTTTAAATTTTCCCACCACAGTGGGGGGATGTTTCCTAACCTTCTATCCAAAGTTCTCCCCACCTGCTATTCTCTGTATCAGCACCCTATTTGTTTATTTTATATTACTTAGGACTATTTGTAAAGATGTCTATTTATTTCCCCCTCTCTGTTTGTTTCTAGCCTCTCAGCCCCATAATGGAAACTCTTCTATCTTCTTGGCTATGTATCCCTAGCACTTAAGATGGTCACCAATGCACGCAAGTGGCATAATGTATATTTGGTGAGGGAAAGATGGAAAGAATGATGTTTTCTATGACAATGAGCTTTTCTCTATGGATCACTAGCTCTAGGGACAAGATTTGAGTTACTTGTAAAATTCACTGATGTGAAACACGGTATTTCTTAAACAAGATTATGTAAAATCTTCCAAGTTATAAGGAGAGCTGAACTTAAAAATTTCACACAACTTTTTTGTGTGAGCAGTTTCAGAGAGAAAAACTGGCCACAAAATCTGAAATTTGAGTTAGACTGAGAAGCTCTTCTATAGGCTGCATACTAATTCAGTTCAATTCATTTTAGTCCATTTTCATTCCAAATATTAAATAAAATGCAGAGTCCGTGTTGCATGGAAAGATAAAGAAGACCAAGTTCACTCGCTATAGGAGCTTCCAGTCAGGTGGGAGAATCTGATGATTACATTCAAAAAACAATATAAGGCAAGCCAGGATTTGAATGTGTGTCATCAGAAATGTGTATAAGAAGAATTATAATCATCTGATTGAAGGTGTAAAGAAAAGTCACTAAGGAGATGGGCCTTATAGAGTAAGACAGGCATTGAGACAGCGAAGACCATAGCACATGCAAATATGGAAGAGTCAGAGGTATTCAAGGGATGGAATGTCGAAGAGTTTGCCTAGAATTTATGGCATTTTTAGGAAACTAGTGAGAAAAAAAAACAAAACAAAACTAGAAGTGGGATGAGAGAACCTAGGGGACAGTCTTAAATTCTCAATACTCTGGGTTTCCCCTGTAGTTTTAAATCTAGTACTCCATCCACTCTGTACAACACCCACTATTTCATTTTTATTTTGTTTTGTATTTTCTTTGGGGGAGGACAAATTAAATATTTCTGTTTAAATGGATTTTAAATTGGCATCTACCAGTATGTCATTTCCTTGTGAAAATTATTTCTCATGTGATGATGACCTGAATATCAGTATCTTCTCCTACATTAGAAGACATATTTTCCTTTATAAAAAAAAAATCTATAATGAAATAGAAATGAGGATATCTAATGCTCCAACCATTAGCTTAAATTGTGATCCAATGTTTCTTCCCTGAACTCTTGGCCGTCCTTCAATTATCAGCTCCAAGTCGTTTCCTTGGGTTGCCCTTCCCTAATACATTTACTGTCCGACAGGGCTCCGAATTATGTATGCTCTTATCTCTGCTCTTTTAGGATACTTTGAATTGCACTTAGAAATCCTGACTATTCACTAAATTATAAGTCTCAGGAGAGCGGACCCTCTTGGTCAATGCAATATATCCAGCAACTAAAACAGGCTGTGTTACCAAAGATAAGTCAGCGATGATTTGCAGAATTAATGAGTGACAAATAGGTTTTCATAACAATTTTAGAGATATTACTAAATCAAATTATGAATATTCCACATATTAATATAGTTAGCTTTTCAAGTGTCAAAGGATCATGGCATGCAGATCTGCATTGTACATATATATTTATACATCTAATCTTTGTTTATTCTTTGAAATAAAATAGTAAAAAAACCTGCTTTTCAACTTTTTAACATTGGAGTCTAGGAGTGGTATCTTAGAGCAGTGATCCTTTGAATTAATCTCTGCTATGCTCTTTTATTCCTAATGTTTATCTGCAGGAAATAGTTATGTGTGCTTTTAGAATGTTGAGCCAAATAAAATGAACAGATTTTTAAAGGAAAATTGCTAGTTGCCACAGTGATATTATCTTGAATGGTTTTCTGTATTTCATAGGCCCAATTTGGCTAGATAAATATCAGAGTCCTATTTGAAAATATCGTTATATATCAGTTTCAGATGGCTGTACTTTCAGACGTTGCAACCAACATAACTCTATTTTCACTGCTTCTCAGTGAAAGAAACAAGGGACCTATTTATTTTTGTTGGTCTTTATCCTGCACACTAGAGCACTTTCCCTTTTGCCTTTTGACACATCTAAGCAACTATCTAGGCAGTTGGATTTAAGATTTAAGTAAGCTCTAAATTTGATTCCTTTTGTGTATTCATTAACTTCATGCAGACAAAGCAGATGGTCACTTGTGTAATTGCTTATGTGTTTATAAAGAAAATCAATTAGCACTACCCCTATGGAGTTCTTACCTTTTTGCTCCTTAAATTCTCATCAACAAATGTACTGATAGAGTCAGCTTTTGGCACATGCAAATTCCCATACTTGTGCATAAGCCAGGGATCTTCACACATGTTAAGGAAGCTTGAAAAGAATAAAGAAAAGCACAGGGGAGACAGAGAGAGGGAAAGGAAAGAATGATAGTGATAGATGAAAAACAATGAGGGATCAGAGCCACACCCTGCAAACACACTGGACATCTGGCATTAATTGTGAGGAGGAGAGCTTTTTCAGTCGTTCCTAAGAAGGCTTAAGAAAGGAGTTATTGGCTGGACTGCATCTGAAGCATTAAAAAAGATAGGAAACTAACGTACACAAACTACTGAAACTCTGTAAGGATAACTGAGGTGAATGCAGAGGACTGTTATTCACAGAGGTGGGTCACTCATCAGACTTTCTGGAGTCAAGGATAATGGGAGCAGGCTGTCTCCTCAGCTTTTTCTGCACAGTTCCTTCTAGACCCAAACCGGCCTACTTCCCACTTCAGCGTGAACAGAGAGTCTGCCAGGCTCTTTCCAAATGTGCCATGGCTCTGGGGACCCAGGGAGAGATGTTTTCAGGAGACTAAAAGTTGAGTTTTCATATTCATCAGTTATTTTATTTAGACTTATAATCAGGGTGAACTTTGGGGGGTTTCTTTATCCTAAAATTAAAACATATATATATAGTTCCTCAAGAGACTTTATTTATAGTTGCTTGATTTTTTTTCTTTTAATTCTGCAAACATTTAAAAATGAGGGGAAGGAGTTCTCACAAAAATTAAGATTCCTGATCCCCTCCATAGGGCCAATATTCAACCACCTTGAAAAAAGCAAGAAGTTTATCACATTGGTGGTTCCCTCCAGTGTAAGGATGTAAAGAACACATAAATTTATTGTCACACTTCCATCATCATTGAACTGTTTACCAGTATGTTTGCAATATAGTCATGGTTTCAACAAACACTTCTATTTCCATAATTTTCATTTTCTGACCAAAGTAACATTACCCAGAACATATAACCTCTATCCATGTGGTCTTAAGATATTTCTGGATCTGTTAGCCCTGCCAAAGTAGTGATATAAGGCGGAGTGTCATATCTGCTTTTCACAATTCCTCAAGTTGAAATTGGGTGAAACTCCGAATTTCTCATTCTGTCTTATCTTGGTCTTAAAATCAATAGTCACCCCCCATGTTATTGTTTTCTTACAATCAACTAGTATTAACTTTGTTATTAAAAATACCTCCAACAAAAATAGAACTGTATTAAGTAAACAGTATTAAGCTTGTACGTGTCCTTTCTTTTGTTTGCTTATGCACATACTAATATAGCCTTGCATATTTGAATTTGATCTGGATCATACTACACATGGTATTATGCAAGTTAATTTTTTCATTCAACAATATGCTTCAGTATTCTTCTATCTAAATCCAGAGATTGAACATGCATTGTTGAGGGCTATATGGTATTCTAAAGTATGAATACATATTGAATTAGTCCTGTGATTGTTGTCAGTTAGGTTTTCTCCATTAATTCCACATGTTTAAGCAAGTTTGTAGTGAATATAATACAAAAGTTTAGATTATATACCTTTGATCACTTGTGTATTTTTGTACTCTAGATTCCTAAAAGTGAAACTGCCAGTTTATAGAGATTCCATATTTAAAGTCTTACCAAATTGCTCTCCCAAAATATTGTATCAGTGTATAAATCCATCAATATCATATATGAATGTCCTTTTCCCCACACTCACCAAACAGTGTACATGTTAGAAAGGAGTCTTCATACTTGAACTGTTTGGAAGTCACTACTTCACACTCCCCTGCTTCACTAACCATGCTCTCTGCAGATGTTAATCTCCTCATTCTTGGTCTTAGTTCCAGAAGCTGAACTTAACTCCTCCCAATCTTGTGTCATTATTTGCTGCCTCCTGCATGCCTCCTGCATACCTCCTGCAGTGTGTATGCTGACACTTTCCTCACATAACATTTCTTAGGGCCATAACTTTTATGTTAGTGCTGTTCTTCTTCCTGGGATCCTTGACTTGAGAATAATGTCACATTTTTTTTTTTTTTTAATGTCACATTTTTTTTTGGCACATAGTTTTTTGTTTGGTAGACACGCATATCATGCTGGAAAAATAATATGCATGAGGTGAAATTTTGGGGTGTCTCCTAATTTCCTACATAAAAATTTATGTGGGAAGAGTGTTCATGGGAACATGCCTGCCTCAACGCAAGGGGTAAACACTCCTTGCAGAAGATTCCTCAATATGTTGTCTGTGTTTTGGGGAGTGGACGGCACCTTCACTACAGATGCGCTAACTTGTTCAATAATTGTTTTGGCCAGTTGATAAAAATTAGAATCAAGTAATCAAGCTAATTGAGTTATTTAAAATATTCTTCTTTAATTCAACTTAAGTTTCTAAGGGAAATAAAGTGCCAAAATTTTATCTTGGCATAGAATCTTTGTTTGTTTATTTGTTTGTTTTAAGCAAAAGTAGAATTTTAGGAGATCTGATGTCTTGATTCTTCCCCCCATCACTTATACAGATTGGCAATTGTTATTCTGTTCCAAAATAGAAGAATGTTTATTGCGTAATGGCAGCTATCAAAATAATGCTTTCCTATTGTTTTCAGTAACTTTTGTGACCAACATTCAAGCTGGAAGGTAGGATTGTGTACCTAGATTGGAATTAAAGTTTTGATTGATAATATACTTGTTACAGCACTAGGATTTGTTTTTATTACTTAAGACTGGTGAGAAGTGCACTATTTATTACTCTTTTATTAACAACTGCACATGAATGTATATGAGATATGTGTTATACAGACACACAATCGCAGAAAGAGAATACTTAATTACATAGTTCAATAGGAAAGAACTATCAGGACATTGATAAGCGTGCACAGTCTAATCAAACAACTAACTATGCTGAAAGCTTTGGTGTCCAAACTGAAATGGAGAATAAATACTTCTCATCGACCATGTTAAGTTTGTACCTTTGAAATTTTCTATTTCCTCAGTCATAAACCTTAGTGGCGGAGCTGGCATTGGCAGCCGTGTGTTAGGTGTGCTTGACTTTTACCATGTAAAGCATTTTATCCATGACCAGAGGATTTCAGAGTAACAACTCTGTATCTTTTTATTTTCACCTCTGTACTAATAAGGAAAAAAAGTGAAGTTGCTATGAATATTACCTATTCTTGCATGATTGAAGATAGAAATGATTTTGGACCATCTTGAATCAGTGTTTCAATAAATGCCTGTTGCTTGTCCATCTGTCTTTCGAATATTGGTGTAAATGGAATGGATAGGGAGAGACGTCTCTTTCAGAGCAGTAGGTAGAATCTTTTCATGAGAATTTTGAGGTATTGTAATTGAATGAATGAAGAGAGACTATGTCAGGAGAAAGGACCACCAAACATTGACATAGCCAAACAGTGTAAGACCTCTACGAGAACCCAGTATTGACAGACACATTCATGTTAATGTAATCTGATGGGGTATAGTTCGTATAGTGTTTGTGACCCTTATTGCCATCGTATTTTATCTTGACTCTCAATCCTGTCCTGAGGTGATATGTATTGAGGTTCCCTGGTACTTTGTAAAAGTTGGAACAAAGCTATGGTAGGATGGGTGGATGAAAGCTATACCTGAGAGTAGTGTAAGGAAGAGAAAGAACAAACATCTGGAGGAAAATATGTGTGTTTCCATTAAAAAAAAAAATCTCTGTGCTACTAGAAAAGTTTATTAATTTCATATAATAACATTTGGGAAAGGTTTAGATTTTCTGATAACTGATGTATTGTTTTCAGTCTTTTTCTGATTGATTATTCATGCACATAGTACAGAGACTTTTATTAGAAAAAGGGGGTCATTTCTTTTAATAATCAACAGTCTTACTGGATTTCTTCAAAATAGTAGCTCTGTAAGTTTAATAAAAAAATAATCTTTGGTCAAGTACCTGCTGTTAGAATTGGACCAATGCTTTGATATATTTAGAAACTATTGTTTCAAACAATTATGCCTATCTTAAAGCGTTTCCACATTTAGTAGAGTGGAGAATTAGTCGCCTAAATTAAACATTTTGTTTTTAAGAAGTACTTCTTAGGTCTGATAATTTATAGTTTTAAGTTTTTCAATAAAGCCAGTGAATCTTCTCTTTAATGGTCCATTGCAAATATATTCATCTTTTGAGAATGTTTTTAACTGAGGTATAGTTGATTCACAATATTATATTAGTTTCAGATGTACAACATAGTGATTCAATATTTTTATAGATTATACTCCATTTAAAGTTATTACAAAATAATGGCTATATTTTCCTGTGCTGTGCAATATATCCTTGTAGCTTATTTATTTTACACATAGTACTTTGTACCTGTTAATCCCCTACCCCTCTTTCCCCTTCTTTCCCTCTCCCCACTGATAACCACTAGTTTGTTCCCTGTATCTGTGAGCCTATTTCTTTTTTTGTTGTTGTTATATTCACTAGTTTGTTTTATTTTTTTAGATTCCATGTATACATGATATCGTATAGTATTTGTCTTTCTCTGAGTATGTTGTTTTCATTGCCGAATAGTTTCTCAACTGAGACCATAAGGTTCTCCTTCATCCACTTCAATGTCACATCATCAGCCTTGAAAATAGAGAATGTTGGAGGAACAATAGCAATCTTTACTATGAAGTGCAATTTTTAAATGCACTACAAATAGCAATACACTACAAATTTTTAAATGCACTACAAATAGCAATACACTACAAATATGCTTTGGGCTGGTATCAAATGTAAATAATTTGAATTTCTATCTGTTTCTTTGTCACAAAATAGCTTGCAAATGGTCAAAACTATTGCCTATATTTGGTACTATTTAAGGTGCTCAAAAGTCACGTACATAGCAGAAAGAGTTTCATCCTTTCTTTTAAGAAGAATACTCAGAAAAGAACCATTTTTGGCAGTTGCTGAAGCTGCAGAAGTAGGCTAAGTTAAGATCAGTTAGTCATTTGCAATTCAATCCTTGTGAGTGGAATTCGGGTGCTTCAGCAGATCTGGAAAACCTTAGGAAATACTTTTACAACAATAAGCAACAACACACAAAATTATTATTCATGATAGTAGAATATTGGCATAGTGGAAACTCTGGATTTGGGCTACTGTGTTAATAATAATAGATGGTAATACCCCCCTCAATAAGCCTTGCAGTATTCAGAGTAGGAGAATTGCTGTAACAAGAACCCCAGCATTTCAGTAGTTTGGCACAGCAAATATTTATCTACTTATCATCCAATCAGTCCAGTGCATACCCTGGGGGTACCAGGGGATTCTATTGGCTCTATTCTCCCCTACGGACCAGGTGTTGTCCTGGATTCTCTACAGAAGATAAGGGAAGAAGCAGAGCAGAGCATCTCACAGTATGTTTCTTTGGACCCTTTTTAGAGGTGTCGTCCATCACTTCTACCCACAAGCCATAGGCCAGAACTCATTCAGATCGCCGCACCTAACTACAGGAAAAGCTGGGAGATATAGAGTAGCTTTCTGCTCAAAATAGAAGGGGATAGCTTGTGAATATCTAGCCTGTCTCTGTCATAGCCCTTTATGGTTTATAAGTTCATTCCATATCATTGGATCCTGAAAAATACCACATAGCATCCCTAAGGTCATTATTATATTCCAAGGAATTGATAAAAGTTTAACACGAGCTAGAAACCACCACAGATCTTCTGAATGAATCTTTTTTCCATTGAAAAACCCAGCATTTTTTCCATTGAAGTATGTGGCCTGCTACCTTCTATAGTAGAATTTTGGTTTCATTTCATGTGACAACATGTAGAACAAGAATAGAGTTTGTTGACACAGTGGCAATTCTGAAGTTGGAGCCTCCATGTGCAACTCTAGGGTGCCCATTTCCATAGACTGCAATGTAAATGGCACCTCCCAAGGGTTGGGACCTGCGCAGCCTCCATTGCTGTTAGGCAGCTCTGCGCCAAGTACAGCAATTCGCACAATTAAAATTTAGACTAAAAGGATCCATCTCCATACCAAGTTAATATTTAAGGTATCAAAGAGAGTGAAAAGAGCCTTTGCTTCAGTATAAGATGCTTGGGTTTGAATCCCTACTGTGCTAATTACTGACTTGGTATTGAGCATATTAGTTAACCTACAAGAGCTTCACTTTTTTCATTTGTGGGGATGAATAAAATGGCATGCTGTCAATGCCTGAAAATGAATGGGACATTCAGTAGTTGACAGATTCCTTTTTCCAACATGCCATAAAAAAATAAGACAAAACTCTGTAGATGATGCTTACTTTTGTAAGAAGAATGCAGAGGAGAGTTTATGTGAAATCTACTAGAACGTCAGGATTCTATAACTAATGGGAACTTATAAAAGTGAAATATAGACCAAAAGAAAAAAAAAAACCCTACATTATAACGATTGATTTTTAAATTCAGTGGTCAAAAATTTTTGGGTGCCCATAATGTGCCAGAAATTTTTAGGGCATTTTTACATATTTACTATTTTTGTTTGCTCAGAAAATTGTATACAACTACTGAGTTGTTTATTCCTCTCTCATTTAGTTTTATTTAGAGTAGAGAGAGAGTCAGTCTGTGTAGACTAACAAGCTTTACTTCCATATGCGGACATGGTGCCCCTCAAGAAAGGGAGCCCAATGGATTGTGTCTATTGTCAGTTTTAACCACACTCAGTAGCAGTGTGTCTTACACCTGGCACTGTGGTGCTTTGTTTACAATGCTGAAGTCATCCATGGTAGCCCAAATGTTGGATACTGGACTGATCCAGAGTCCAGTAGTCTTTTTATTCTTCTATCATTACTTGGATAATTATGGCCATATGTTTTATTTAATTTGTCTGTATTACAGAAACTGCCCCCAACCCTGAAAAAGAGAAAGAAATTCAATCAGTATCTACACATACTAACATTTCTTGGCAGTAACTAAAGAGGCAAAGAGATGCAGGAGAAAGTGAGATCAGAAGTCTTTTCATACTTGCTTTTTTGTCTCTCCTTTTATTTCTATCAATCATAGCCCTGCTTTACAACTTGTTTGTTTAAGAAATAATTTGTGAAATTGAAGCAAATCATTCCGTCAGTACCTTAAATAGTGGCTTTCTGTTTTATCCATATTTCACTTTGACTGTTTTCAAAACAGAAGATGTTTTCCATTAGTCTTCATATAATGAATGCCAACATGTGTTCTATACTTTTAATTTCCCTTCCTCAAGAGTGTGGACTTTGTTGCCAAAGAGGTGGAGGCTTAAATACCAGGTGTGATGTTTACTGACTATGTGGCTTTGGGCAAGTGAGGGAACATCTCTGAAAACCTGTTAACTCTTTTGCAGAAAGAAAATAATTAGATTATACTTTCAGCGTTGTTTAAAAGTTAGGAAAGAAGATAGATATTAAGCATGCTCTATTAGATCACTAATATCCTTCTTCTCAGAATTATTATAATGATTTCAAAATAAATAATAAGTAAAGTTACTTGATTCATACATTGACCAAATAATCAAGCAAACATAACACGGAACTCAGTTGATCGCCAGCCACATATATAAACCTTTCCTTTTAACAAGGTATACAAAGTAAAGGAGAAACATTAATTATAAATGCTGGTTAATGCTAGTTGAATAAAAAATTATAATACAAATTGATAAAAAAACAAATACATTGTTTTATCACAACATTTGCAATTGGAATGAAACTCTTTCCTTGAAAGGCAAGCATGGTGATGATAGGGGAGGTGAATTTTTTTAATGAGGAAATTAAGATTCAAATTCTCATACAATTTTATGAAATGTGATAGGAATAGAAGTGATTTAGATGTGGAAATTTAAAAGACAATCCCGAAGCACTATGGGAATGGTACAATACTAGGACTGTTCTATTCCTGCTACTCCTACACGGGCAATTCTTTTTTTGTTGTTTTTTTCTTGGGTAATATTGTAATGTAGAAAATGCATATATGCATTTACAGAATGTCAGTAATCTTGAAAACTAGAATACATAGAAATATATGCGTAGTTTCAAAAAAGAAATTACATTTAAAGAGAACTCATTTAACTTTTTCTTACTTTTTATATAAGTCAATGCATATAAAGATGGAGAAACTAAAAGGCTTATAGAAAATTGGGCTTCATCCAGCAACTCTCAGGTATTTTTATATTTAGCACAGATATGAATATTAGCATGTGTCTGTATGCCCGAGAAAGAAGTAGAATGGGTCAAACCTAAAAGATATTTTAACAACTCTAACTATTCTTTCGGTTGACTGTTACATGTTCGTAATAATTATGAGTGTTTCTGTATCAGGATGACCCTTGATGTCTTTTCATGATTTCGGGTACAGGAGGAAATAGTCATGAAGAGAAAAAATTGAATTGATGAATGTCGCATGGGCTTTAGATTTTATAATCTGGAAAAAAAAAAAAACACAAAAAACTTGCCTGTTGAAAAATTACTCTTAATTAATGTTGGGTTTATGTCACATAAAATAATTGAAATTGCTGGCATATATTTGTTTGTAAAATGATTTAGTACAAGTAAGTGTTTTATCATTCTCGGACCTTTTTCAGAGCCTACTGTGTGCACATGTCTCTGCTCTGCAGGAGGAGTGTGCAAAGATCAGCTCAAGCTCTGACATAGATCATTGTACTGAATTATATGGGCGGATCAGCTGCCTAAAGAAGCAGTTAGTAGCCAGTTTACTTCTGGACGATGCTACATGGGCCAACTTACCTTTTGCTTTGCTAAGTGAACTAATTATATTGCCCAGTTCCCGGACCTATAATTTGGAGTTAGCCACATGGTAATTCACTCATAGATGGAGGAATATGACTCCTTTTTTCTTTCATGCATCTACAACAGAAGGGGTTGTTGTGTCTTACTGTATCAGCAAAAAGGACTATTTTTCAAGTTCTAAGTAATTGGCTCAAATATAAAATTATCATAAAAATCATATTTAACTTTTTTCTTTAATAGTGAAAAAGCAAAATTGTGTTAGACATATAGAAAATATGCCAGATAAATGTAATATTGGAAGACTGAAAACATAGCTCAGATAATCATGCATGTTTGTGGGGTATTTTAGGGCTACTAGTGAGCTGGTCAAATCACAATTTTTCCAGATTGCAAAAGTCTATAATTATTATAATTTATTTATTCAAAATATTTATTAGGTATCTGCTATATACCGGGCCCTTTTGGTCTGAATTGCATTATATCTTTTATGTATGGCTGTATGGTAAAATATGAGCCTGTAAAATTACTTCTCTTCATTTGAGTGTCAATATTAGGGAGGACTTAAAAGATTGAAAAATCTAATTTTTTTTTTTAATTTAATTTAATTTTTTTAATACAGCAGGTCCTTATTAGTCATCCATTTTATACACATCAGTGTATACATGTCAATCCCAATCACCCAATTCATCCCACCACCGCCCCCCCGCCCCGCTTTCCCCCCTTGGTGTCCATACGTTTGTTCTGTACATCTGTGTCTCTATTTCTGCCTTGCGAACCAGTTTGTCTGTACCATTTTTCTAGATTCCATGTATATGCGTTAATATACGATATTTGTTTTTCTCTTTCTGACTTACTTCACTCTGTATCACAGTCTCTAGGTCCATCCATGTCTCTATAAATGACCCAATTTTGTTCCTTTTTATGACTGAGTAATATTCCATTGTATATATGTACCACATCTTCTGTATCCGTTCGTCTGTCAATGGACACTTAGGTTGCTTCCATGTCCTGGCTATTGTACATGGTGCTGCAGTGAACATTGGGGTGCATGTGTCTTTTTCAATTATGGTTTTCTCTGGGTATATGCCCAATAGTGGGATTGCTGGGTCATAGGGTAATTCTATTTTTAGTTTTTTAAGGAACCTCCATACTGTTCTCCATAGTGGCTTTATCAATTTACATTCCCACCAACAGTGTAAGAGGGTTCCCTTTTCTCCACACCCTCTCCAGCATTTGTTGTTTGTAGATTTTCTGATGATGGCCATTCTGACTGGTGTGAGGTGACACCTCATTGTAGTTTTGATTTGCATTTCTCTAATAATTAGTGATGTTGAGCAGCTTTTCATGTGCTTCTTGGCCATCTGTATATCTTCTTTGGAGAAATGTCTATTTAGGTCTTCCGCCCATTTTTTCACTGGGTTGTTTGTTTTTTTAATATTGAGTTGAATGAGCTGTTTATATATTTTGGAGATTAATCCTTTGTCAATTGATTCGTTCGCAAATATTTTCTCCTGTTCTGAAGGTTGTCTTTTTGTCTTGTTTATAGTTTCCTTTGCTGTGAAAAAGCTTTTAAGTTTCATTACGTCCCATTTGTTTATTTTTGTTTTTATTTCCATTACTCTAGGAGGTGGGTCAAAAAAGATCTTGCTGTGATTTATGTCAAAGATTGTTCTTCTTATGTTTTCCTCTAAGAGTTTTATAGTGTCCAGTCTTACATTTAGGTCTTGAATCCATTTTGAGTTTATTTTTGTGTATGGTGTTACGAAGTGTTCTAATTTCATTCTTTTACATGTAGCTGTCCAGTTTTCCCAGCACCACTTATTGAAGAGACTGTCTTTTCTCCATTGTATATCCTTGCCTCCTTTGTCATAGATTAGTTGACCATAGGTGTGTAGGTTTATCTCTGGGCTTTTATCCTGTTTCATTGATCTATATTTCTGTTTTTGTGCCAGTACCATATTGTCTTGATTACTGTAGCTGTGTAGTGTAGTCTGAAGTCAGGGAGTCTGATTCCTCCAGCTCCGTTTTTTTCCCTCAAGATTGCTTTGGCTATTCGGGGTCTTTTGTGTCTCCATAAAAATTTTAAGATCTTTTGTTCTAGTTCTGTAAAAATGCCATTGGTAATTTGATAGAGATTGCATTGAATCTGTAGATTGCTTTGGGTAGTATAGTCATTTTCATAATATTGATTCTTCCAATCCAAGAACATGGTATATCTCTCTATCTGTTTGTGTCATCTTTGATTACTTTCATCAGTGTCTTATAGTTTTCTGAGCACAGGTCTTTTACCTCCTTAGGTAGGTTTATTCCTAGGTATTTTATTCTTTCTGTTGTGATGGTGAATGGAATTGTTTCCTTAATTTCTCTTTCTGATCTTTTGTTGTTAGTGTACAGGAATGCAAGAGATTTCTGTGCATTAATTCTGTATCCTGCAACTTTACCAAATTCATTGATTAGCTCTAGTAGTTTTCTGGTGGCATCTTTAGGATTCTCTATGTATAGTATTATGTCATCTGCAAACAGTGACAGTTTTACTCCTTCTTTTCTGATTTGGATTCCTTTTATTTCTTTTTCTTCTCTGATTGCCATGGCTAGGACGTCCAAAACTATGTTGAATAATAGTGGCGAGAGTGGACATCCTTGTCTTGTTTTGATCTTAGAGGAAATGCTTTAAGTTTTTCACCATTGAGAATGATGTTTGCTGTGGGTTTGTCGTATATGGCTTTTATTATGTTGAGGTAGGTTCCCTCTGTGCCCACTTTCTGCAGAGTTTTTATCATAAATGGGTGTTGAATTCTGTCAGAAGCTTTTTCTGCATCTATTGAGATGATCATATGGTTTTTATTCTTCCATTTGCTAATATAGTGTATCACATTGACTGATTTGCATATATTGAAGAATCCTTGCATCCGTGGGATAAACCCCACTTGATCATGGTGTATGATCCTTTTAATGTGTTGTTGGATTCTGTTTGCTAGTATTTTGTTGAGGATTTTTGCATCTTTATTCATCAGTGATATTGGTCTCTAATTTTCTTTTTCTGTAGTATCTTTGTCTGGTTTTGGTATCAGGGTGATGGTGGCCTCATAGAATGAGATTGGGAGTGTTCCTTCCTCTGCAATGTTTTGGAAGAGTTTCAGAAGGATGGGTGTTAGCTCTTCTCTACATGTTGGGTAGAATTTGCCTGTGAAGCCATCTGGTCCTGGACTTTTGTTGGTTGGAAGATTTCTAATCACAGTTTCAATTTCAGTGCTTGTGATTGGTCTGTTCATATTTTCTATTTCTTCCTGGTTCAGTCTTGGAAGGTTATACCTTTCTAAGAATTTGTCCATTTCTTCAGGTTGTCCATTTTATTGGCATAGAGTTGCTTGTAGTAGTGTCTTAGGATGCTTTGTATTTCTGCAGTGTCTACTGTAACTTCTCCTCTTTCATTTCTAATTTTATTGAGTTGAGTCCTCTCTCTCTTTTTCTTGATGAGTCTGACTAAAGGGTTTTCAATTTTGTTTGTATTCCTAAAGAACCAGCTTTTAGTTTTATTGATCTTTGCTATTGTTTTCTTTGTTTCTATTTCATTTATTTCTGTTCTGATCTTTATGCTTTCTTTCCTTCTACTAACTTTGCATTTTGCTTGTTCTTTTCTCTAGTTCCTTTAGGTGTTAAGGTTAGATTGTTTATTTGATATTTTTCTTGTTTCTTGAGGTAGGATTGTATTGTTGTAAACTTCCCTCTTAGAACCGCTTTTGCTGCATCCCATAGGTTTTGGATTGTTGTGTTTTCATTGTCATTTGTCTCTAGGTACTTTCTGATTTCCTCTTTGATATCTTCAGTGATCTCTTGGTTATTTAGTAACATATTGTTTAGCCTCCATGTGTTTCTGTTTTTTATGTTTTTTTCCCTGTAGTTGATTTCTAATCTCATAGCATTGTGGTCGGAAAAGATGCTTGATGTGATTTCAATTTTCTTAAATTTACCGAGGCTTGATTTGTGACCCAAGATGTGATCTATCCTGGAGAATGTTCCATGTGCACTTGAGAAGAAAGTGTAATCTGCTGTTTTCAGATGGAATGTCCTATAAATATCAATTAAATCTATCTGGTCTATTGTGTCATTTAAAGCTTGTGTTTCCTTATTCTGTCTGGATGATCTGTCCATTGGTGTAAGTGAGGTGTTAAAGTCCCCACTAGTACTGTGTTACTGTCGATTTCCTGTTTTATAGCTGTTAGCATTTGCCTTATGTATAGAGGTGCTCCTATTTTGGGAGCACCTCAATTATACATATAATTGTTATATCTTCTTGGATTGATCCCTTGGTCATTATGTAATGATCCTTCCTTGTCTCTTGTAACATTCTTTATTTTAAAGTCTATTTTATCTGATATGAGTATTGCTACTCCAGCTTTCTTTTGATTTCCATTTGCATGGAATATCTTTTTCCATCCCCTCACTTTCAGTCTGTATGTGTCCCTGGGTCTGAAATGGGTCTCTTGTAGATAGCATATATATGGGTCTTGTTTTTGTATCCATTCAGCAGAGCCTCTGTCTTTTGGTTGGAGCATTTAATCCAGTCACATTTAAGGTAATTATCGATATGTATGTTCCTATGACCACTTTCTTAATTGTTTTGGGTTTGTTTTTGTAGGTCCTTTTCTTCTCTTGTGTTTCCCACTTTGGGAAGTTCCTTTAGTATTTGTTGTAGAGCTGGTTTGGTGGTGCTGAATTCTCTTAGCTTTTGCTTGTCTGCAAAGCTTTTGATTTCTCCGTCAAAATGCATGAAATCCTTGGCGGGTTGAGTAATCTTGGTTGCAGGTTCTTCCCTTTCATCACTTTAAATATATCATGCCACTCCCTTCTGGCTTGTAGAGTTTCTGCTGAGAAATCAGCTGTTAACCTTATGGGTGTTCCCTTGTATATTATTTGTCATTTTTCCCTTGTTGCTTTTAATAATTTTTCTTTGTCTTTAATTTTTGTCAGTTTGATTACTATGTGTCTTGGCATGTTTCTCCTTGGGTTTATCCTGCCCGATAGTCTCTTGCTTCCTGGACTTGGGTGGCTATTTCCTTTCCCATGTTAGGGAAGTTTTCAACTATAATCTCTTCAAATATTTTCTCGGGTCTTTTCTCTCTCTCTTCTCCTTCTGGTACTCCTATAATGTGAATGTTGACACATTTAATGTTGTCCCAGAGGTCTCTTAGTCCGTGTTCATTTCTTTTCATTCTTTTTACTTTATTCTGTTCTGCAGCATTGAATTCCACCTTTCTGTCTTCCAGGTCACTTATCCGTTCTTCTGCCTCAGTTATTCTGCTATTGATTCCTTCTAGTGTAGTTTTCATTTCAGTTATTGTATTGTTCATCTCTGTTTGTTTGTTCTTTAATTCTTGTAGGTGTTCTTTAATTCTTCTAGGTCTTTGTTAAACATTTCTTGCATCTTCTCCATCTTTGCCTCCATTCTTTTTGCGAGGTCCTGGATCATCTTCACTATCATTGTTCTGAATTCTTTTTCTGGAAGTTTGCCTATCTCCATTTCATTTAATTGTTTTTCTGGGGTTTTATCTTGTTCCTTCATCTGGTACATAGCCCTCTGTCTTTTCATTTTGTCTGTCTTTCTGTGAATGTGGTTTTCGTTCCACAGGCTGCAGGATTGTGGTTCTTCTTGCTTCTGCTATCTGTCCTCTGGTGGATGAGGCTATCTAAGTGGGTTGTACAAGCTTCCTGATGGGAGGGACTGTGGTGGGTAGAGCTGGGTGTTGCTCTGGTGGACAGAGCTCAGTAAAACTTTAATCTGCTTATCTGCTGATGGGTGGGGCTCAGTTCCCTCCCTGCTGGTTGTTTGGCCTGAGGGGACCCAGCACTGGAGGCTACAGGCTCTTTGGTGGGGCTAATGGCGACTCTGGGAGCGCTCATGCCAAGGAGTGCTTCCTGAACTTCTGTTGCCAGTGTCCTTGTCCCCATGGTGATCCACAGCTGCCCCCTGCCTCTGCAGGAGACCCTCCAGCACTAGCAGATACGTCTGGTTCAGTCTCCTATGGGGTCGCTGCTCCTTCCCCCGGGTCCTGATGTGCACACCACTTTGTGTGTGCCCTCCAAAAGTGGAGTCTCTCTTTCCCCCAGTCCTGTCGAAGTCCTGCAGTCAAATCCCACTAGCCTTCAAAGTGTGATTCTCTGGGAATTCCTCCTCTCATTGCCGTACCCCCAGGTTGGGAAGCTTGGCATGGGACTCAGAACCTTCACTCCAGTGGGTCGACTTCTGTGGTGTAATTGTTCTCCAGTTTGTGAGTCACCCACCCAGCAGTTATGGGATTTGATTTTATTGTGATTGTGCCCCTCCTACCATCTCATTGAGGCTTCTCGTTTGTCTTTGCTGTGGGGTATCTTTTTTGGTGAGTTCCAGTGTCTTCCTGTCGATGATTGTTCAGCAGTTAGTTGTGATTCCGGTGCTCTCGCAAGAAGGAGTGAGCGTATGTCCTTCTACTCCGCCATCTTGAACCAATCTCCTGAAAAAGCTAATTCTTTTAACAAAGGGATCTTAGCTAGTGAATAGCTGTGTACCTGTATGCTATTTCTTTTCTTCTGTAGAAAAGATTCAAAGGCATTGACCTGTTGAAAAATGGATTGACACCTCATTTTTAGAGTAAAGGAAAAATATAGTTGGTCAATGAATCAGTTAATAATTTTTGGTTGTCATAGTGTCAAACTGACAATATATTTTCTCTCTCATTTTTATTTGGTGTCTAGTAACTGCCCAGCTGGCATCCTATATAAAATCACTTAGTTTTTCTGATTTAAATTCTTCACATCTGTCGTGCTGGCCTAAGAAAGGAAGGTTTTATTGTTGTTTTCTATGTAAAACCATATGTCAGCTTTGAATAAAGGTTCAAATTGTCATTTAATTCTAAAAGATCATCAATGGCCATCTATGGTCATTGCTATCACATCACAGGAAATCTAAGGAATTGACCTTAATAGCAGTAGACTTAAAAAAGCTGGGAATTATTCTGTGCATTAAGAATTTTAATGCAGTGAATAAAGAAAATTCACATAGATTGTGTTTCAATATATGGTAAGTTTGGCTCTTGAAAGACATCTTTTTTCCATCAGATCAGTTCTGTTCACTTGCTTAGCTAAGGAATGTCATTCCAGTTAAATCCAGTTAACCCAGATTAGTGAGCATCTGACAGTATTTAAGATAAGATTCTTTGAGTAGATTAAGATGAAGCATAGATAAGCAAAAATCATATTATCACTAGGCTAATATTTCCCAAATGGGGTTCCATAGAATAATAGTGTCCCTAGAGACAATAAAAATGAAAGGTGATGAAATTAGTTGATATGTGTATTGATTTATATCAGTTCCCTCTTGAAATATCACACTTCATAGAGAAATGAATGAGGAATTTTGGAATAAAGGCACTTAGTTTGGTTAATACATCATTCAATAATAACAATAGAAGACGCATCAACTTTCTGTGTTTATATGAAAAAGAAAAAGGAACTAGACTTTTCCTTACCTGAGTGAATTTCCATATGACTAATTCTAAATCATGGGGGTTTGGGTAGGACTCAAGTGGTTAGGGGACACTGTTTTACAGATATAGATTGAAAAAAGCTTTTCTGGACCTAGTATATACAGCTAAGGTAAGCCTTGCCAGGACTGTTGAAGAAGCATTGCCCAATTTCTATTGTTGCTAGTTAATATACACTTAAATCAAAAAAGGACATAATTTAGGATCACCGAAGACTGTCAAGGTCAAATGTTTTATAGATGTAAATATGGAATTATTGGCTATATTATTGCTTTAAGAGGATATAACTTCTGGACTTGCTTATGTTTATTCCAGGCCATTCTACTTGGAACATTCAGAAGAAATAATTTATTTAAACTTTCTGTCCTAATTAGGTCAGCCTTCACCAGTGAACACAAACATTTTAGAGGTCATTATTATTCTTACCTACATTTTTACAGTATGCTGACCTGTATGCTACTTAAATTCTGGTGTTTTAATTTCATCTTCATTATTGCAGCTTTCCAAATGCCACTGGATATAGATTACTGCCAAGTAAGGCTTATTATCAGCAGGCTGGGGTTATGATGTACTACAGACAGTAGCAGTCTGTTAAGGCCAAAGTCATTTATTTCATGAGGCTAGTTTACAGCACACATTATGCAAAAGAAAAACCTGAATATTGACAAAACTACAGAAAAAATGCACGAGTATTCTTTTTAGCATTTACTTTGCATTTATATCCGCAGATTTAACACTTCTCAATTTATTTTACCATAATCAAAATGTAACCATCTTTTCTCCCATAATGAGGAGTAGTGTAATTGTGTAGACTAATTTTAATTTAGATTCATGGTCTTCATAAGTTTAAAACATGTGTAATATGCACATTTTAAATTTCTAAATTGCGCTAAAAAATTTTGGATACTATATAATTAAGATCCACACAATATCTTTGCAAAAGTAAACTCTTAGACTTTATATCCTCCTGTACTGAATTTCAGATTTTGTCTTCCTCACTTCCCAGTGAGCTGCATTTCTGAAAATAAGAGTACCTACAATAGAAGCTACCACACCACAAGTTCATCCTGAAAATTCTTAAAAGTTTATGAATTCATATAGAATTTAGTTCTATCAAGAGCCAAAATATTTGTTTAAAAAATAATTACTTCGGGTTTCAAAGCTATTCAAATAAAAAGATGAGACAGTTTTGTTAACTAGCTAACTAATCAGGTATGGCTGTGCCATGGAGTGACCAACTACTCCTCTGAGCTTTTGTATAACAGCTTACTCATTCTTGACAGATCTCTGGGACCTATTATTAAAGGCAAGTTACAAACCTTCTCCCTTTCAAAGCAGCAGTGTTAAATAAAAACATGAGAATTCAACTACAAAAATAAACATGGGTCCAGGAAGAAAATAAACCAGAAAAAAAAAGTCAACATTTACAAATATATTTTCGTAGGCTGAGGGAATATCTCAGAAGAAGTGATCACCTAATTGGTGAAACATTGAAATTTGTAGATGTGTCTCACTGGACTCTACATAAATGATGGTGCCAAAGAGAGTAACCAAGGGTGCATAAGTTTGTGGCTACTCACTAAAATTTTTGGATTCAAGTGTTCGCAGTTACAGAACTAAAATTTTTTCTACTTCTGTCATGTATGTCTTGCCTGTCATTCAGCTAAAATGCAAGTCAATCCATTTTGGGAAAAATAAAAGAGAAAATAGAAAAATAGGCCTAACGGATTTGATTGCCAGGCTAAATATTTCAGTCTTTCATTTTCTTTGAAAATGTGATTGTCATTTTAATAGGTAGGAATCACTCATAGACATAGGCTAGTTAATAAAAACATTATTTAATAATTTTTTGGTCTTGTTTTCAGACCAAACTAAACTTGTTGAGTTACTCTTAAAAATCCTCAGTAGAGCTTTTTATGTGCATTGTCTAGACTAGATTTTAAACTGTTTTCCTCTGAGTCCATGGGACAATGCATCACTGTTTTTGGTCTACTTTGCTTTTGTCTGTATCAAGGAGAATAAGTTTTCAAATGGTAAAGGCAGAACAAACACTCAAGAGAAAATTGAACTAAAAAAGAGATAAGGAAATTATATGAGAACACAGAGTTCCTCTAAATGATTTCAAGCCTCTTCTTCAGAAAAAATTTACCTCCCAGGACATGCAAATATTATTTCAGAACCCTTTATTCTTTCGAGAATGGTAACAAACAGAAGATACAGAAGAAGACTGGAAACATAAAAATTTTCTGATGGTTAAAAAATGGAAAATGTTATTGATATAAACGTAGTATTATTTCTAGGCAAACATATAGATTTCTAAGTAGGGAGCTGCAGGATTGTAAGAAAGATCAGTCACTGGAGACCAAATTGTGTTCACCGAAGTATAAACAAATAACAGTACATTCTAATCCAATCCCATTTTATTTCTTTATGGTATTAGAGTACTCTGGGGAGAAGAATCAGGGTTGGGAAGATACACTATATCAATTGCATTATTTTCATATCAGCAATTGATTTAATAGATCCTAATAACCCAAAGGGAGAAACAGTGAAAAATAGAATTAGCTGCATTTTATAACTGGTTGAATAGCAATTTTCTTGAAAAGTACTGCTTAATTGAGTGATGAAAAGCTATAGGATCTTCCTGTATCTTCTGCTTTAGTCAAGCATTTTCAAAAATTTTAGTGATGACTTAAATGAAAAAATTTTTGGCATTTCTAGATTATGTAAAACAATGAGGAATAGTGAATACGATGAGTGACAGAAAGCAGCAAAGTCAAATATAAAGTAGCTAAATTTAGATTTATAAAAGTACATTTTCCTATTACCACCTCCACTCTTCCCTGACCCACTAGTCATCACCACACCCAGCTCCTCTGATAAATGCAGTTAAGACAAGCCTCACCACACATACACACCAGCTCCTTACTGCCCCAGGAATTCTGTTTGGTTTGTGTTTGGTAAGCGTTCTACTTACTACCCTTATTTTAACCTGAGCATTAAAAAACAACCATCATTCCGTAGCGCCCGTTCTTTTTCTCTTTTTTTCAAGATCAGAACCTCCTAACTACTGTTTCCAGTTCCCGTGGTCTATCACCTACCCACATACACACATCACAGTATTTTCTATGGGGTTCTAAGAAAAATTTAAAGATGCCCAGAAATTGATGTGGTTTACAGGATCACAGGATTTGGGAAGATTTTACTGGTATTATGATGCTAATGTGCAATGTAGGGGAACCATCCATAGCTGTCTCCAGCCTGTCACGGAGGTACATTTTGACTAAGGCTATTTAACATGGAAAAACTTACAAGGATTGCACATTTTATCGTCATTCCTAATTAAATTTTCTCCTGCCGTGATAAAAAATCCACTTTTCTCGGTAAGCTGTAAAGATAGTACCGAGAGAGGGAAGAAAGTACGCCTACCTGTATCAGAAATGTTGGTGCACAGAAGTCTTGAGATATGAATCATTTCTTCTTGTGGGCTCTTGATATATTGTGAGCTGATATACATAAGCAAGGAAAAGACAGCAATTGACCTAGACTTTTTTTAATGTTTTGGTATCAATGCTACACTTGAGTCTTTTCTGCTGTCCAGCATGAATATATGAGATGGACACCAAAACTGACAAAAAAAAAAAAAATGCTAAGTCTCAGTTAAGTGAAAGGTGGAGAGGAAATATGCACAGATAAGGAGATATGGGAGGGACTCCCTGGTGGTGCAGTGGTTGAGAATCCGCCTGCCAATGCAGGGGACACGTTTTCGAGCCCTGGTCCAGGAAGATCCCACATGTCGCGGAGCAACTAGGCCCGTGTGCCACAACTACTGAGCCTGCACTCCAGAGCCTGGGAGCCACAACTACTGAACCCACGCGCCTAGAGCCCATGCTCTGCAACAAGAGAAGCCACTGCAATGAGAAGCCTGCGCACCGCAATGAAGAGTAGCCCCCGCTCGCCACAACTAGAGAAAGCCCAGACACAGCAACAAAGACCCTGCGCAGCCAAAAAATAAAGAAAAAAAAAAAAGAAGAAATGACATATCACTAGTGGTTTTGCCTAACTGAGGAGGGCACAAAGGTAGATGGTTTTGATAAGCCCAGAGTTGTAGATCATAGAAGAAGAAATGCTGTCCAAAGTCAGTTTAACTCCAGATTTGCAGAGCGTTCTTCCCTGAGAGCCAGCCCTTCCATGGCACGTGAGAATGACCTATTTTATCAAATAGCCAGTTTCCATTAATGACATAAAAAATGTAAAGGACTCAGTACATTGCCTGATCCTATAATTATTGAGTTTTGTTAGTGCCGTTTTTATTTTTTTTTGTATAATCACTGCCAACTCTTGAGACTGTCCTGCATCAAATATCAGCAGTTAATGTCATTTCAATTTCATATACTTTTCTTTGTCTGAGTTTGTTAGCAGCTGTGCTTAGAAGCTGAAATTTCTTGTGCCATCCTTGATAGTAATCATATGGAATTATTTAAAATTGGGGACTTCTGTTTCATTCATTGCATTCAGGGTATCACCATTTAAAACAGATTTCAGCAGCTCGGACCTGTTTATAAGTCAGCAATCCTTTTGCTTCTCAGGTTTTGACATCATGTAAATGAGCAACAGCTGAAAGAAACAAGAATGTTCCTAGCCTAGATAAGATAAAACTTGAGATCAAAAATGCTGCGTTCGGTACCTGAAGAGGAAATTATTTTATATTATTTGGTGGATAGAACTAGATCCAGGGGTAAAAACGACTGGATGAATATCAGTTAAACCTAAGAGGCCTCCAGATGCAGAATCACTGTATCATTAGGTGGTGACTTCTACCACTGGTGCAGAACAGGCTGAGTGCTCACACCAGCATTCAGGGACGCTGCACAGGAAACTGATGTGGCCACTGCAAGTTTCTGCTACAAACCTGTGGATATTATCTAGTAAGTGTCTGATATGCTCTGTACAAGTGTAGAAAATATATAATTGAAACTTTTAGTCCACCACTGTCATTTTAAGGGTGGGACCAAAAGAGGTGAAACAACGTCCTTTAAGTTATGTGTAAGTCAGTGACTGGGCTGGAACCAGAATTCAGATGGCTGCATTCACAGTGCAGTGTCACTTCCTCTGCACCAGACTTCACCATCTTTTAATTGTAAGTAATAGCCTACAAATCCTGCTTGTTCCAGATTGGGGATTTCACGGTGGAATTTAAGTATTGTGTTTCTTTTACTCTTCTAGGCTTCGTTGTCACTCCAGGGTTTCACCTCAGGTTCTGAACTTTTTCTCTCCTTTTAAACGTATCATCCTGCTACTTTCCGTTATCTCTTAAGTGATTCTCTACCTGCTGTGTGTCTGCCGCTGTGCCCCATCCTTATTTAGTTCTCAACCAGACTTACAAACAGCACAATGTGCGTGGTGCTTGGTCTTTGTAACTCATTTCCCAGCATTCCCTGGAGGGTATGAGAGTGGCCAAAACCACTACGCTAGATGAACTTGGAAAGCCAAGCTTTCTGAAAGAGTGAGCAATATGGAAGTGAATTCAAAATAAATCTGCTTTTTGTTGTTTTTCTCCAGGAATACAGAATTCAAAATAGCCCTGTGATTTTTGTTTCTGTGTTTGTTTTTTAGCATCTCTCCACTTTAGGCACTTGTGAACATGAACAAAGGAATAAAAGGAAAAACCTGATGCCTATCAGCATTAATGAGTCTTTTTTTTAATCCATGTCATAGTTACATATAGTAATCTGTGTGACCCAACATCCTTGCCAAGCTAGCAAACAGTTTATGGGTATAAATATGTCCTTGTATTAAGAAAAATCTGTGGAGCTATGTAGTACCAATCCGTGTTGCAGAACATACAATGGAAGTATCACAATGGGTTATGAATCTTTATTTTTGTTCTTTATTAGGAAAACATGACTATACATAATACTTAGTGAATTTAACACTTTGAATCTGTGTGATTAAAACAGATATATCAAGGATTTTGCCAACGTAGTTGTACATGTATGTTGTTTCTGTGAAAGTTTCCAAGTTTCACAGTTAACCCATGACAGCAGTGGTGTCCATTTTAAATGTAACTGTTATTACTTTATTGAAAGAAAATTTAATATGTAAATTGTGGAACAGATTTTAATTTATAAGATTGTAGGGAAACTTACAACTGTCTTTTTGGTTAATGAGAATTTTAAATTTTAAATTTTGAGAATCTTAAGACTATACACATTTTTGCATCTTTTAGACTTCATAGGATCTTACAATTGAGTATAAAAACAGGAATTTAGGCATTCAAAATAGCGGGTAAAGAGAAACTAATAAATATAGTATTAAGAGCTTGTGTCCAGAGAGTAAGAGAAAATAAATGTAGTTCTTCAAAAATATCTTTTTATGAGACTGAGCCCCAGACTATCTTTATTAACTGAGAATTATGTTTTAAAATGTCAGTGGTCGACATAACATTCTCATTCTTAAGTTGGCCATGAAATGCTTGGGCTTCTCCCAGTCTGATGACAGGTGACGTTAAATAGTCCCTGAGCAGAAGACAAACAGATTTTGAAGGCTTATATGCTCACCATTTCTGCTTCTAATGAGGGCAGATTAGAAAGGAAATATTATCAAGGGATGGTCTAGGGCAGTGTTCCTTGGGTAATGTTGTGTTATTTGGGAATTGATTTGGGAAAAAGGTGGGATTGGCCTGTGGATTACAGGGCAAGGGGTTAAAGGACATTTGAAAGACAAATCCAGAGATGAAACTGTCACCAAAACAATTAGACCTAATTATGAGTTACAGAAGCAAAACCCATAAGCAGTGGGGTTATCCTGACCACATATTATGATAAAGAAGCCAACTTCAAAAGGAAAGTTGAGATGTCAAGTTTAAGTGTTATAGTGCTTCCCAGCACAAGCTACACATTAGAAGCATCTGTGGAGGTTTCAAAACCTGTGGAGGTTTTAAAACTCATTAGTGGGCTCCATTACTCAGGAATCCTGAAATCAGCTTCTCTTGATAATTGGGGCCCAGGCACCTGTATTTCTTTAAAGCCCCACTGGTGATTTTGATGAGCAGCCAAGTTTAAGAACCACCTGGGCTGGGAAAATTCCTTGAAGTGGCTGGAGTATTGCCACACTGGTTCTCAATGTAGAACCTGCACCATTGCCCACAGGCGGGGAGGAAGCCATTATGGGTGTCCTGCCATGCTGTACAAAGAAGCTGATTCAATTCAGCATCAAAGTCTTGTGATTAATATGTAACTGGGATGTTTTTCTTGGGAAAGCATATCAAACTAAAGAAAATGGATATAAAAAGGACATGCTGAATATTATTTGTCCACCTGTTGTTGGTTTATGGATGGCATTAATTGTATCACTGAAAAGGAGTACTACAGTACACCCTACCCATTTAAATTATTGGTAAATGAATGGAATGGATTTTAGATCTTTACTCATCCATGATTATTTAATTGCATTTCTGTATCAAATATCCTTATTCTACCAAAAAATCATTTATTTTCTTAAATAATTTTGCAGCTTTTCAAAATGCAATGTATGTAACACATAAATCTGGAAGAATTCATTAAAAAAATTATTGAAGAGCTACTATTTGATAAACACTGCTAAGCTTATAGTTACTGTAATTATATGACATATTCCCTATTCTACTATAATTATAGTGTAGGTGGCTACCCATTATAAATATTATTGATTAACATCATAGTAAGTTCACTTACGGTTTCTTAAATTTTTGAATGTAAAATTTATTTAATCATTTTGTATTCGAATAATAAAGATCCTACGATCTGTTTAGGAGTTATCAACAAATTGTTCAATTCAAGAACATTTAAAAGACAATGATTAATCACTTAAGATTTAAAGATACAAATGGTACATAATATGCTTGCAGTATGAATGAAATAATATTTCCCCAAAGAATTATTAATTCCACTTCTAGGGAGTGTGTCCCAAAGTGTTTACACAGGAGGAACCACTGAAAGTGGATTTTGTCAGCTCAGTAAGAAAAGAAAGGCATTATGCGCAGAGGGAACAGTAAAATAAAAGCATACTTGTTCCCATAGCATATTTATGGAATGATTCGAAGACAGCTATAGCTGGAGTATGTGTGAATACGCTTAGAGATTAAGCAAGAAGGCGGGCTCATAAGCAAATCGGATATTATAGCATCAATAGTTCATTCCAAAAAGCAACAGGAAAAAAAGGAACTGGTAATAATACTTTTCATAAAGATTTTTAAAACTATTAATATTTGAGAAGCGTGAATGTGAAAGCAGTGCACACATCTGATTCAATAAGCAACAACTAGGTGTCAAGGAAACACAAGATTCCAGGTAAAACTATAAGAAGGAAGGTAGATTTGACGTTTTGCATTTAGACTCATCAGGACTCAGTGGCCACCTGGGAAATGCAATGTAACGGAAGTGGAGATGACTCCAAATTCCTGGCCTGGATTTGGGGACATTAGTGACTGTAATTTCAAGACAAACACACAAACCAAACTCAGGCAGAAGATCAGGTTGAGCTGATGAAACAAAAGGAGTTCTCTTTTGAACCATATGTATATTGAACGGTATGTTTATTTGAGGTACATGTGATCAAACCAGAAAACAAATATTCGCAAATATGAGTCTGGAACTCAGGTGAAAGCATCTTGGTTGAGGGGTATACTTTTGGCTACTAGTGATAGATAACCAGATAAAATGGTTTTAACAATGAAAGGAGTAATTATTATAGAATAAGGTGTTTTAAGTTTGGGAACCTGCCTTAATTCAGTATCAGACCATCGTATAATTCCCCTCTGCCATTTGACTTTATTAGTGGGAAAGCTTCTTCATTGTCTTCAAAGAGGAAATCTCATCTCATTGCCATGACTGGGACACAGGCCCCTACCTAAACCAGTTTGTAGAAGGAGAATGAAACAACCAGGATCGTTTAGATTATGTTGCACCGAAGGAGCTGGGATTACGTCAGGTTTTTTTTCTGGCCGTTTAACTGCTTGGATGAGGGCCAACACCCTAACCAATCTCTGCTTCGACAGCAAAGAGGAAATGTGTGGGGTTAGGGAGATGGGAAGTAATGGATTCTAGGAGAAAACAATGTATTCAAACAAAATAGTTATAGGCATATATGTATATATTGATATCTATATATTCATAATGGCTGTATGGAATAATGAAATATAGAATAATGTGTCTATAGAAATAGATGAAACAGGCCACAGAGAAAGAAGATAAAGTAAGAAGTACTTACTTTAGTACTTACAGTAAGAAATTCAAGAGTATTAGTAAAAGGACTGAACACATCTTTAAGATAGAATTGTGGGGTGAGGAAGTCAGGCAAATATCCAATTTCTGGAGGAATATAGTTTAAATGATCCTACTAAATATTGTATTATGTTACATTTCAAAAGAAAAAAAGATTGTCACACAAATTATAGGAATTAAATTGGGAACATCTTGGCATCTGGGGATTGTAATGATTCTCAATGGGCCGAGGATGGTGGCCAGATCTCATAGCTGGAGGGAACTGAGATATTTTCCTAGTCATTTAAGATTGAGAAACGTTGAGGTAAGGATGAGGTACAAAAAAAAAGTAGTTTAAAAAGTCGGGAGAGAATCCTGGTCAAGTAGTATTATAGGAGTCAGGTAAGAAGATATTCCTTAAAGAAGAATAGCAGACAGAATCATATGCAGAATAGTGTTAAAAATTAAGACGCTCATTATCAATCAGCCAGCAGCTGAGAGAATGGGAAGACGGGGCGATGGCATGATGTCTCCAGTCTTCCATTGCCTGTATCTGCAGACTGTATCTAAGCCACGTTGAGCGGAATGCAGAGATGACCCAAGATGGGTCCTACCCCAAGAAGCCTCAGTGTCTTCCACAAAGGAGGGCCCTACGCTGTAGGGCTCAAAACCTTGTATGCATAGATGTAATTTTTGTAAAAACAACAACAACAAAACAAAAAACAGAAAAAGAAAGGAAGGAAGAAAAAAGAGAGATATCACTAAAGACATATTTTGGGGTCAAAAATTTAAGAAAAAGAGTAAGAAGATGGTTAAAATTGTTTTGTACTAAATAATTACGTGGCTGATGATGTTTAGGATAATAGTTTCCACAGGTAAGAAGGCTGAAGACCAGATTTCATAAAATGCTAAGAAGCAGCAGCAAGTCTTGGTCACTCTCTCCAGCTGTTAAATAGGCAAACACCTGACCATGGTTATCGGCTGAGGGACAGGATTCAGCCGAGATTAAGAGATTGGTGATATATAATTCCGAAAGAGGAACTGAATTGATGGGAAAGGATGGGATAAAGAGCAATGGTGGAGAGGTTTGCATGGGATAGAAGGATTAACACATGCATTCAAACAGGAGGGCGGAGCAGGTGAAGCTACAGATGATGCAATAGCCAGGAAGGAAGGAAATGGATGAGTTGGTGCCTATCTGTTGACTTCTGTAGGAATCTTGGTTAGATGCTCTGTTAGTTTGCCATGGGTGCTGGTAACAAAGTACCACACACCAAGTGGCTTAAACAACAGAAACTTATTCTCATAGCTCTGTGGCAAGAAGTCCAAAATCAAGGTGTTGGCAGGTCCATGCTCCCTCTGAAGGTGCTAGGGAAAGATCTGTGCCAAGTTTCCTCCTAGCATCTGGCAGTTCTTTGGCTTGTGGTAGGGCAATTCCAGTCTTTACAAGGCATTCTCCCTGTGTGCATATCTGTCTCTTCATATGGCTTTTTTTTTAAAGGATACCAGTCATATTAAATTAGGGGCCCTCCATGTTCTGCAACAACTCTATTTCCAAGTAAGTTCATAGTCTGAGGTACCGGGATTTGGAGCTTCAACATATGAATTCGGGGGCACGATTCAACCTGTGGTAGATGCTAAATAATGGAAGAAGGAGAATTTGGGAAAGCAGTTGTGGGGAATAGGAAGAACAGTTGACAATATGTCACTTTTCTTGAGAAAGCCAATACACTAAGTGAGTCCTATCAATGAATAAGGAAAATCAGCTTTTCTCCAAATACATCCGCTTTTTCTAGATGTATTTAGTTCAGCAATAACATGAGAATACAAATTATTCCAGTGATTTATGGTATGTGTCTGTCAGTCTATCTCGCATGGGCACATTTATCTCATTCTAAGCACACACACAAAAAAAGTCATATCATATAATGGGTAAGGTTAACACAGAAACAGAATAAACAGAAGACTGGTATGCAGACTTGTAAAAAGCACATATATGACAAACAGTTAAAGTATATGACTCAGAGTGAAAATATGTGGTGGTGTAAGAAATAACGCAAAAAGCTTGAAATTATGCTGCAACCTTAAAAAATTGCCTTTGGCAGGTCTATAAGAACAAAATTGTGACATCAGCTGAGATAAAAATAGGTTTGAGTGGGACTGAGGGACATTTGGATTTCAAATATCTAATAAATTGTGGCTGGAAAAAACTAAAGTACTTCAATGACACTGGTTGGTACTAAATATTCAGAACAACCAGCCCCAATTTCAAGATAACTAATATCACCAATGCCTGCCCTTACCATCAAGAGTGATTTTTCTCTAGGTCATGAGTCCCAGGCATATCATCTCTAATAAAAATCTTACACAAATAACTTTCCTATACTTGCCTTCTACCCCACTCCATCCCCGACACAAATCTATCCTGTGCCTTTATTAGCTGGGTCCCTGGTTTCAATACGTGCTCCGGAAGGTCAAATTCAGTAATTCAGGATTTAGATTGCTTTATACCTCTAAAGCTTATGCTGCTTTTCACAATATTCCTTCATAATATTCTAGCCCCCAGATATCAGCTATCTCATTTTCACTGCTTTCTCAGTATCAACTTAATTGTGAAAATATTCCAGGGCCATTTATCATTTAAAGTTTTATATAATGAGCAAAGGATGAAAATCATTACTAAATATGTAAGCCCTCTAATAGTCTACTCCATAAATTTACTTAAATTACAACCATTAATATGTTTAGCAGCGGTTTTTCAATTCACATTTCTTGCCTTAATGGACATGAGAGGCAAATATTGACTGCTTTTTAATATGACTTATTCTTGTATGTCTTCATAACATTGATGAGAATCATAACTGCAACTGGTTTTATTCAAGATATCTTACAGAGCTGCATTCTACCCAGTCACCGCCTTCAAGGACTTACCATGTAAGAAATACACACATATGGAAATGTGTATGCTCCGTACAGATGCATTAAAATTCAAACATTAAATTAAAACACAAACTGAACATGCAGATTCCTTTCTATAAAGGACTGATTATGAGTATATTTCAAAGGTAGTGGGAGAGAGTAAAAAATGGATAGGAAAGAAATAAATTAAAGAAGTCAGTGTTTAGCCATTTGAGTAAAGAAGAGGTCTTTATTTCAAGCTCTAATACTTTCAACCTCTTTAATCTTCCTGTTTCAACAGAAATTAATTACAGCAACTAGTTTTGAGAACAAAAATAAAGAGAAAAATACAAATGGGACAATCTTCAGAAACCAACAGGAATCTAAAGTTAGGGAAGTATGGATTAGAGTTTATCAAAAAGATGCTGTGTGGTATAAAAAGTATTGAAGAAAAATAGGATAGGATTTCTAGAGCTTCAGATATGGTGGAAAAATATTGGGAGTTGAGGGCTTTGAAAATGAGAGACATTTCCAGAGTAACTTCTGAACAACTCTGGATTAAGGGCAGGTGTTTCATTTTTTGCCTCCCTTCATTTATTTTAACTGAATGCTTTTTGCTTTTTCTCTTGGAGCTTTTTCTCCTTCACCTCTTTGGACCCAAGTTTGTTTATTAGTTTGTATAAGAAAATAAATTGAGAGTGAATGTATTATATCTTTTCCAGCTCTGTCTTTCTATGATTATGTCATTCTAAGAATAGGATAAAATAAGTCATCATTAGGTTCTGAGATGCATAAAATCAGTAAGATTTGGACATTTATTCACTTATACCTTTCAAATTCCAGAAAAGGTTCTTCACATCCTCACCAGAATTTGATATTGACATTGTTTGTTAATAATGATTTTAGCTGTTCTATTAGGAATGTAATGATATCTTGTCATACATTTGTATTTCAACATAGGGAGGTTTTTTTTTTGTTTTTTTCCCATTTCTGAGACTCAGCCTCTGAAGATTCTGATTCGGTAACTCTGAGATAGAGCCTCAAAACTGTATTTAGGGACTTCCCTGGTGGCGCAGTGGTTAAGAATCTGCCTGCCAATGCAGGGGACGTGGGTTCAAGCCCTGGTCTGGGAAGATCCCACATGCCACGGAGCAACTAAGCCCGTGCGCCACAACTACTGAGCCTGCGCTCTAGAGCCCTTGAGCCACAACTGCTGAGCCCACGTGCCACAACTACTGAAGCCCGTGTGCCTAGAGCCCGTGCTCCGCAACAAGAGAAGCCACTGCAATGAGAAGCCCGCGCACCGCAATGAAGAGCAGCCCCTGCTCGCCACAACTAGAGAAAAGCCTGAGTGCAGCAATGAAGACCCAATGCAGCCAAAAATAAAGAAAAAAACAAACAAACAAAAAAACCTGTATTTAACAAGTTCTCTAGGTGATTATGATGATTAGTCAAGTGTAGGAACAATAGAAGCAGAGTCATCCAAGAACTGAGCCATTGCCAGTGATAAATGAGGGAGTTCAAAAGTGGATGGGCCAATAATATGAAAACAACCCAATTAAAAACAAGCAAAAGATTTGAACAGCACTTCACCAAAAAAGATATAAGGATAAAAAACAGGGTATGAAAAGATCCTCAGTATCATCAGTCATTAGATAAATACCAATTAAAACCACATTGAGGTACCACTACACACCTATTAGAAAGGCTGGGAACAAAAAAAACCCAAAACTGTCAATTCCAAGTGCTTGTGAAAACGTGGAGAAATTGAAACTCTCATACATTGCTGGTGAAAGTGCAGAATGTAATAGCCACTTTGGGAAATACCTTGGCAGTTTCTTATAAAGTTAAAATTACCCTTACCATATGACCCTGAATTTCCACTTCTAAGCATTTACCTAAGAGAAATTAAACTTATGTTAATATGAAATCTGTATGTGAATGTTTATAGTAATTTTGTACCTAATTACCAAAAATGGGAAACAACCCAAATGTCCTTCAATTGGTGAATGGGTAAACAAAGAGTGTTCCATCCATGCCATGGGATAGTACTCAGGTTTAAAAGCAATGTACTACTGATACACGCACACAACAAATCACAAATGCATTAAAAGAAAAAAGCCAGAATAAAAATGCCACATACTCTAATTCCATTTATATGATATTCTAATAGAAAAGGAAAACTATAGGAATGAAAGATGAGTGTTTGCCAGGGGTTGGGGGCACTAGAAATGCTGACTGCAAAGAGGCAACACAACTATAGATAATAGATTTGTTATTTATTCTGATTGTGTTACTTATTCTGGTTGTTTAGCACAACCCCGTGCATTTGTCAGTCTCGTAGAACTATGCACCAAAAAGAAGAAAGTTTTATTGGATGTAAAGTTTTTAAAAAGTGAACCAGGCAAGATATCCCCTCTGTCCTTCTCCTTTAGGACCAGAGTACTCTTTGTTTTTGCTCATGGGCTAGGACTGATCCCTAGAGATAATAGGGACTCAGTAATTAGTGACTGAATTAATGATTATATAGATTTTTAGGGTTAATATGAATTTATAATTTTTGAAAGTTCTGTGTTTTAAGTAGTGATACAATGAGGCATAATCCACTCAGTCAGTGTTAACCAAGAGTGAAATAATGAATCAAAAACTAAAACAGGTACCTGTCTACATAATCCAACCCAGACTCCTGAAAAGACAGCTACTCTCAGTCAATGAGGAAAATTATAGATTTCAAATGAAAGAGATGTTGTCCCTCTTGGTATCTATTTCAAAGGACCTAGGAAGACTGTTACATGGCTGTTACAATGCAGACTCTGTACTAGTTTCAAGCTATGTGGTCTTGGGGACATTATTTAGCCTGTGTGCCCTTCCCTGCTTTTTAATCTAAAAACTGGTAATGATACTACTTATTTCAATGGGTTATTGAAGGAATAAATGAATAAATGCCTATGAGAGATTTAGAACAGGGCCTGGCACTTAACAAGCACTTGATAAAGGTCAGCTACTGTTAGTCTGTTTCATGGTGTAGCAGACATCCCATTCATATATTTTGTCCCATTCTCTTGACAGAGAAAGGTAGAAATATGTCCTCCCTCTTATATTTACTATGCAATCTCCATATTTATAGACTATCAGTATATGTCATGAAAGTGTAATGGAAAGATCAAAAAAATAAAAATGAGGAATGCTGGGTTCTAATATTTGCTTTTCCACGTATTTCTAGCATAGTATTTGGAAAAGGAGTAACCTTTACACATCTGAATTTCTTCATTTATCAAATGAAAAGATTGGACTGGCTAGTCTTTTGGGTCTTTTCAATTTTGGGATTTGCATATATGCATCAACAGTAGATGACTACAGCAGTCTGACCACTGTCTATGGGAAGCAGTGCTCACGTGGTCAGATATATGTTCCTCATATTTTGCACACAAAGCACATGCAGATTCCCCTCAGCTGTTTCCTCAGAGCAAGGGTGACCTTTCACAATCTGGTATGCATTACAAAATCTTTTCTAGCTGCTAAGTGAATAGATCATATTCTTGTAGCACCCAAAGAAGTCATACTTGCTGTCAACTTGAGGAATTTTGGCTCTGTGCTCATGTTTCTCTTTCCCTGTCATGGGAAAAAGGCAATTCTTCTTATGAGGAGGACAAGACATACCATGAGGAAATATGAAAAATAACCCACTCCTGGCCCCAACAGCTCCAGGAGCTACATATTTGAAAACAAAAGCATATTTATATTTTAATGTAAATATTCAAGCTATTTTGTTTTAATCTTCTCTGCAATTCTGTCATTGGAGCTAAGATTGGGCTGTACCCTTCAGAAAGTAGCGCTCTCCCCATTCCTACCAAAATATAGTCTATACTGCCTGAAGGACTTTTTATTCATTTAGCTATCACATAAATGCCAGTTCACTTCACCATCGGGGGAAAAGGGTTTTAAGTTAGCCTCTCAGAAAATTTACCTAATTGAATATAGCTTATTAACTTCAGTCACTAGAGGTTCTTTGGGATGGAAGAAGTGTGTGTGTGTGTGTGTGTGTATGTATTCTAATATATTTCATAAAAATTATGATTTGGAAAAGACCCAAGGTGTTATTTATCACACAGATTCATTCTCTCAGGAATAGGACCATCCTGACATCACCTGGCAGGCCTGGTCCCAGGAAATATCCTTCAAAACAATGAATGTGACATTGGGCTTTTCTTTTCAGTGTTTCAACATGGTTCTGTATATAAGCTGAGCGAAAAATGGTACAACTTGATTGAAGCACAGACATAAAACTCATATCTTAACAGATGTGTTCTTTAAGTTTAAAATGGAAGTAAAAATGTGAATCAACTTCTACCAAAGTTTGCACAGCTGTCGCTGTGTTTTAAAGGTGGCAGTGGCTTGACAGTTCCCAAGAAACAGGCAAAAATAAAGCGTGAGGGTGTTTTCGGACAGGGTTTGAAATGTTGATCTTCTTTATCTTTTAATGTGTTTCATGGGCCAAATAACTCTCAGATCTAGTCAATGTCTCCTTTGTCTCTTTGTCTCTTCTCACCTTTGTGAGAGCTAGGCTTACCCAGTTCACTCTATGTAGATATCTTGGCAATGGATAGCGGAAATTATGGAAGATGCCAGGCAGTAAGTCACATCTATTTGTCCATGTTATCACTATAATTCTATATCTGCTTTAGCCTTACACTTAAAAAAATGAAGCGCATTTCTCATCATAGTATATAAAGCTTTTTTTCTATTTAGATGTTATTAAAATCAATTAACCAATCAATTCATCAGTACACTGTTACACACACTATGTGAACGTCATTCCTCTGAGAGGAAGGGATTTGTCTTCTACAAGGCGTTTAACCTGAGACACACTCAAGCTACCAAGTAACACAAGACCTACCCCTGGTGACTCCTGCTTGATAAAACCTTCCCAAGTCCACTGGGAGGAGTGCATATCCTCCTCTTCTTCCTGTCAAAGTCCTTTGTATTGCACTCTCTGAATCAGTTAATACCACACTACTATACTATTGTTAAAAGCCCAGGTTCTAGTATCATATTACCTGCATTCAAAGTTCTATGACTTAGTAAAATACTTTAGTCTCCTCATTTCTAAGTAGGAATAATAAAAGTACTTTCCTCATAGAGTTGATATGCTGATGGAGTAGCACCATGATCCTAAAGCATTATTTTTGGTAAGTACATCCTGCAGAAAATTGTGGTGTGAAGATTAGCTATTCAACGGTTCCTAGAAAAAGATTACCAAAAAACTGACCAAAAATGGTTATAGTAAACATACAGGTAGAAAAAATTATGTGGAAGTAGAAATTACATGCTGACTGAGTGGGGGAGGTGTTTGGGATTGGGGGCTGGGAGGGAGGTCGTGACTGACAGGATAATAATGGTACCCAGTAATAGAAATAGGAAAATTTCTTTTAGGAAAAAAGAAAGTGTATAATTAGAAGCATATCAAGAAACACCCATTTTCCCTGCTTTATTTTTCTTCTTCACACATATTACTACCTGGCATTATATTTAACATTTTTTGTTTTATTGTCTCCTCAATTGGAATGTAAAAACCCTATTATAATAGGAATACTGCTTGTATTCTCTTTCTCTCCATTTAGTAGGTGCTTTATAAATAGCTGTTGAATAACTGAGTGGAGGAATGAAGCATCCAAATGTGAATTCAGGAGGCAGGTGTAGATTTTATAGAGAAGTATCAGAAGAATTACAGTTTATCAAATAGAAAGGAAAAAACAGATTATAGAGTAGCAGTGAAAACCTGGAGAATTAAATTAATATGAACTTGTAGAGGGTCAAGCAAATAGGGTTTAGTGTTTTTCTGTTTGTTTGTTTTTTTCTGTAAAATTCTCTAGCTCAGGAGTAAAATACAAATTAGGAAAAAAAAAAAAAAGAGTTCAGCTGACTACTGATATGACAAACATACAAAGAAAATAAAGGAAGTTAGAGAAACTCGGTCTTAAGGCATTTGTTCCTCAGGTGTGATCCCTGGATCAACAGCATCCGGATTACCTGAGAAATGATGGGACCCCATAATTTTGGGGGTGCCTTCTCCTAGATCTACTGAATGGGAAACTCTGGGATGGGATCAGCAACCTGTGAGTTAACAAGTCCTCTAGGTGTTTCTACAAGCTGAAATTAAGAACCAATGCCCTAAATTGTTGAACCTGTTGAAATGTGAGGCTTAGCTGAGAAAGGAGTTTAACTTTTTTTAAAAAAATTTACTGGAGTAGAGTTGATTTGCAATGTTGTGTTACTTTCTGCTGTACAGCAAAGTGAATCAGTTATACATATACATACATCCACTGAACTCTGCTCAATACTCTGTAAATGACCTATATGGAAAGAGAAAGGAGTGTAAATACCACTAGAATAGAGGTCTGTTGGACAGTCACCATGTTCTAGAAAGCCCTGTTGAAGGGGTTATCTGACATTGTAGCAGTGACTATGAAGTCTAAGGATTGTGACTGAGCTGCTGGATGGCTGTGGGATGAAAGAGACTCTGGCACTCTCACTCTGGGTTCAGGGAACCTTTTTCTACTCTGGCCCGACAATCAGAAAAGATGAAGTAAAATTTGTTCAAAGAGCCAATAACTTTGCACCAGGTAAAATCAGAAATGTATGTTTGTCTTAGGCTCAACATATGTTTTCTCTAGTACTTTGAAAGTATGAAATTTTTTCTCAATTCTCAATCATAATAATCTGAGGAGTATTTTAGCTTATTTCAGTAAACTTGTATTGGTTACAAATGTTTTTATTTATGTGTGTCTTTGAAAGTATATATAAGTGGTTTTGGGGTAGTATGCCATTTTGGGTGGCACCAGAATTACCCAACATGCTTGCATTCTCACAGGAATTCACTATGTACTATCACTATGTAGATAGTACCCTTGTGTCATTAATATTTTCTGTTACCTAGTTTTTGTTTTGCTTTTTGATATGACTAACCTCTTAGAAATGAATCTACTCAGAATAAAATATAGGTTTTAGATTCTACCGATTCCATTCTATAACTGCTCTTTTGTAAAACCATATGGCTATTGCCTTTGTACATGATGCATCTGAAAGTGTCATTTCTAATCAGTATGATTGTAGTGAAAGTACAGGCCATTTGCAAAATGGATTTTGGAGCCATTTTTGGTTGACAGCTTCAAGTGGCCAGCGAGGTCTTCCCTGGTTAGTGTGGTTTCTCTTTGGCTTTGATGTCAGTCGTCACGATATTTATCCGTCTATCCATATAAACAAAAACATAACTTCCTGAAGAAATAATAAAATGAGCCAAACTTCTCCAAAATAAATTATATCCCTCTCCATATAAAACCAGGAATTGCATCTGTCGCTTGGAAAGGAGACTAGAATTTTATCAAATAAAACAAGGATGACTATAACTTCTTTCTCATACCATTACAATCAGGAACTAAGTACATTTCAATGGTTACACCAAATGATAATCTGAGTCTTATAATCACTTACTTCCTAGCATACTGTGTCATGAGCTGAGCTCTTTATACTGATGCCAAGACTAGTTGACAAACCTCTTCCATTCACAGCTGCAATGTGAGGCTAAAAACAGTCATACACTTTTTTTCTTTGTTTTCACAGCTGCCTGATAGCATGGACCAAAGTGGAATTTATATTCAATTGATCATATGTGGGCATATTCTGTTTTGTTAAAAGATTGAGAGTATATCTCAAAATACATATTATATGAAAGGCTTGTTAGAGAGAAGAAATGGTGTTATTATAAAAATTGAAACCAACCCTAGAGGAAAAAGGGGGTAAAGGTACCTACTTGATAGCCATATAAAATCCTCTAGAGAGGCAGGGGTAGACTGGCACACATCAGAAGGAGAAAAATATTTACTTATATGAGATGTGAGAACTATCTGCTAAATCTGCATCCCAGCATCAAACCATGTTTTCCTTAGCTTCCCATTGTGCCTGGAATTTCACTCTTAGTGAACCATTCATTGGATTAAGTCGTTGTGCATCTAGTTGTCTCATGTTAAAATGTGAATGGCATATATATGGAATCTTTAAAAAAAAAAAGGTTCTGAGGAACCTAGGGGCAGGACAGGAATAAAGACGCAGACGTAGAGAATGGACTTGAGGACACGAGGAGGGGGAAGGTTAAGCTGGGACGAAGTGAGAGAGTAGCATTGACATATATACACTACCAAATGTAAAATAGATAGCTAGTGGGAAGCAGCTGCATCTCACAGGGAGATCAGCTCGGTGCTTTGTGACCATCTAGAGAGGTGGGATAGGGAGGGAGGGAGGGAGATGCAAGAGGGAGGGGATATGGGGATATACGTATGCATATAGCTGATTCACTTTGTTATACAGCAGAAACTAACACAACATTGTAAAGCAATTATACTCCAATAAAGATTAAAAAAAAGAGATGCAAACTACTATGTATAAAATAGAGAAGCAACAAGGATATATTGTATAGCACAGGGAAATAGAACCATTTTTTGGTAATAACTTTAAATGGAGTCTAATCTATAAAAATATTGAATCACTATGTTGTACACCTGAAACTAATATAATATTGTAAATCAACTATGCTTCAGTAAAAAAAGTGTGAATGATCCTGGAAGAATTAATGTCTTCCCTTTATACCCAGTCACTGGCCCACCCGCTAGCATGAGTTGGCTTATCTCACCTCGCGAGATGTGAGTGTTCTTGCAGAATGGACCAAAGAAGAGGTCTGCCATGTTCTACAGTGCTCGTGCTCTCGGTAAACACATGGCTTTACTGGGATCTTCAGACAGAAAGTAGAAATCACCTTTTTTAAAAAGAGTGAGCATATGAGCTTGGACCAATCACTTCATGCCAGGGAATTGAGTTACAAAGTCACTACAGGGAAATACAATGAAGAATTAACCCGAATACCAAGAAATTAAGGATTATCCTAAAAGTAGTCATAGGCCAATGTGCAACATTGACATTGGGTTGGGGAGGAGATAATTATATTTATTGAGTCAACTTATTATGTGTAATCAAATGTGGGCAAGGGTAAACATCCAAATGAGAAGTTCAAGTCTGACACTGGGTTGAGAGTGAGATTGTTGAACAAAAGGCCTAGAACAAGTTGGCAGTTGATGCAGAGACAATCCTTTTGATAGGATGTGCTGCCTTTTTGCACCATTGCACTACCTGGCCTCCACAGATCTTTAGTGTGGTTGTCTAGACCCAGCAAAATAAAATTATGAAATTTAGTTATTAAGTACTTTTAACATGATTTAATGAACAAATACTCTATACAATTATCTACAGCCTGCAAAAAACAAAGGCAAACTGTGGAGTGTACCTAGAATGTCATACACTTAAATTCATTTAGTTCCTTTGAGTATGCCTCATTAACAGCAAAATGCACCTCTTACACAAACTACTCACCTTTTAAAACAAAGCAAAAATAATAGTAAAATGCAAGTGTTTCAAATTTATATAATTAACTTTTCAAGTGTAAACACAGAAGAGATTATGCTATCCATTCTTGATTGAAAAGTATTTCATTGTTGATTTTTTTACACTATGTTTTAAAGAGCTCATTTTAGAGTCTGTTTTTTTCACTCTTCTTTTTCCTGCTCATTTGGAAAAACAAAGAAAGATGGCTTAATTGGTCAAGGATTGGCCCACTTTTCTTAAAAGTATGAACTATCTAGTGAACTTCCATTATATTCCTATAAAAATAGTAATCAAAATATACACTTCTGATCTGACATTCACAAGTCCTAATGTAATAAGAAGAATCTAGTTTCATGCTCCTTGTGTTCTAAGAGTGTAAATCACTTTATGCAAATTTACATTTTTATGAAGTAGAAATTTTGAATATTTTTAGCCTTGAAATAGCTTTAAAATGCAATAATCTTTTGGCACCAGGGCTTAACAAGGACAAATATCATGCAGTGAAACAAAAGGTCATCTGATTGAGAATATTTAAATATGTTCTTCATCCTTATGTGAAAATAGATAGTATATATATTTTTTCTATCTTGTACAAAGTGAAACTTAGGAAGCTTTGTTAATTTTTATTTTATTCTGTTTTTCCTGTTAAATATCATTGCAACATTCCATAGGACTACTAGTTTTTATGAGTAATTCATATATTACTAGAGGTTCTTTGCAGGAAGCTATACTCCAATTAAGACTAACACCAAATCATAAGTATCAAAATACATAAGAGCTCTCCTTGAAGCAAGAGATTAAACTTGTATCTATTTTCCTTATGCAGACCATTTTGTTACTGTGATATTTACAAAATAACTACTATATAGTTTATGAGTATCAATATTTGAAAGAGTAAAACAAGTATAACAAAATCTGGTATTTTCTAGTACTTTTCCTCTCATCAATGAAGTCTTGATTTACTCTGAATTTTAACATGGGCTTAAAGAGTCAAATAATACTGTTGTGGAGCTTTGTTTCCCCAGTGTGACACGTACACACACACACACACATATTACAAAAAAAAGTCCTGAAAAGCTATTCAAGACTTAATTTACATAAAGTAAATAAACTTGAGTGTATTTGGTAGTACCACTAATAATACTGTTTGTTTCATTTATAATAGTCCTTGATTGTGAATCATTGCATCTTTAGATTGAAAGGTTCATATGAGAGTGCCAAAAGAGAACAAAGGAGAACGTGTGTTTTCTGTATTGTCAAAGCTTTTTTGTTGTTTTTTTTTACCTAAGTTAATATGAGGCTAGCATTTATTATGATATTAATATTCAATCACTTTTTATAGTAATGCAATGAGAAAGCTGTATTTTGTGAGGCCAGATGTACTTACACTGTCACTCATGGAAGTAGATTTTGCAACTTTGCAATTAGCGTCTAGAATGAACATTTTCTAGCTGCTTTGCTTTTCTAGCAAGAATCAAGAGAGCGAGAAAGTAAAATTGACCTGAACTTGCAGAAGAGTTCAAATGCTAAATCCTGAAATTAATTAGAAGAAGATGTATGACCACCCTTGATCTTGATTCTAATCCAATTCTAATTAAACCTACACCATAAACCAAGAATTCACACACTGGGGGAGGGGGGGTTATTTATTATTTATTTATTTATTTATTTTTAGTTACTCTATTTCATGTAGAGGCTCAAAATAAGTTCTAATTAGCTGAGCTACTTACTGAACATTTTCTGTGGTTAGAAGCACAAAATAAAAGTTGAGCCAGCAAATAGAAAGCAGAAAATATACAATGATTCAGGAGATGGTAGAATTAGATAGACCCTTTTGTAGTCACAGTTAAGTCGGAAAAGTTTTACCAGCGTAGTAGCCTGTGCTTATTAGTATGCTATCTTTTAGATTATTACAAGGGAAAAAAATAAAACAAAAACACATATGAAATATAAGCTCCTTATCCTTGGCATTCAAGGCCCTACACCAGATACTCCCAATATGCCTCTGTCATCTTCCAGTTCTCCCTCATGTGTGCTCCAGGGCCTGAGGGAACTAGGCATTTCTGAGCATGCTTTGGGTCTCCCCTACTCTCTACTTTTCCATCATCCTTTAGGGTCCGTCTCAATTGTTTCCAGGTTTCTGACATATTTCTTGAACTGACTATTCCCATTTTCTCCTGTGAACCACCATGGCCCCTCTGATTGTACCTACCTTGTTCCCTGATAGCCTATATGCCCAACACTTTTCTAGGTGCTGGGGATACATCAGTAAGCAAAACAAAAAAAATTTGCTCTCTTGGAGATTACATTCTCAGATGGTGAGACAGACAATAAACATAGTACATAATAAATGATATGTTTTAGAAAGGGTTAAAGACTATGGGAAAAATAAAGGAGGGAAAAGGGATCGGCGACTTTGACAGTGGGGAGAATTACAATTTTAAATCCAATGTTCAAGGAATGCTTCAATGAAAAGGTAACGTTTGAGCAAGAATTTGAAGAGCTGTGAATATATGGAGAGGAGCACTTGGGGAAGAAGGAGTAGCCAGGGAAAGAGTTCTGAGATGGGAGTTTGGCTGGGGCAGAGTGTCCAGGAAGAGAGAAGGTTGGAGTCAGGAAGTCATCCTGGGTCAGATGTTATAGGGCGTTGTTGATAAAGGCAAGGACTACTTTGGGAAGCTGGAAGATGGAAGCCACTGGAGAGTTTTGATCAGAGGAGCACCAAGCCCTGAGTCGGGTTTCTAAAGTATCACTCTGAACACTGTTGACAATACGTTGTAGTGGAGAAGGGTAGAAATGGGAGTCTAGTTGGAGTTTACTATAACAAGCAGGGATTTGACAATGGTAACTAGAGTTGAGTAGTAGCATTGGAGTTGATAAGAAATAATCACTTTCTGGATATAAATTAAAGATAAGGCAATATAATTTTCTGACAGATTGGATTTGTGCTATAATAAAAAATGAGTAGTCAAAGAATATCCCTAGGTAATCTTGAATTATAATTAGCAAACTTACCTTATTTTTCCTTCCGCTCCTAAATTATTGAGTTAACACATGTACTTACACACATTGTCATACACTTGGCATTCCTCTTCAATAATTTAGATGAACTGATAGTATATACACTATGGTTAATTTCTCTGTGGATTGTAGAAATTAAAAATGAAATAAGGGTTAGTACCAGTTAAAAGATTTGAGATTGCTAAGTTTTTTTTTTTTCTTTTCTAAGTTTGAATTGGATATAATTTTGCTTCAGGCTAGCTGGAAGAGTTCTGTAAGTCACAATTTAAACTTAAATTAATCTCACTTTAAAGGCTTTTTAATAAAGCTTTTCTGTGAAACACTGAAAAACCAGCAATATGAAGGCTGTAATGTTCCCAGGAATATGTAATCTAAAACTAAAACTTAATTTGAATTCTACTGTGCCTTTTAATTAAATTCCAGATCTTTACAGACAATTAGTACACATGTATAAGACATATCTATCTAGAAAGTTATGTGAAGTAAAGAATTTAGGCATTTATCTTGATAGTGAAAGCTCCAAATCTGGCTTCTGAGGAAAAAAGTGTGAGTCAGGCTTGGAATTTCATTAGATATAAATACTAATTCAGCAATTATTCAATTCTGTATTTTAATTAATCTGTATGGGCCTGGGCACATTTTTGAGATAGATAAAATTCTAATTCATGCAGACTTTGCAACTGAAAAAAAGAGACGTATTTTGTGTCAGTATTGGTACTGTTTTTTTTTTCAATTTAAATTAGATGAAATCAGACAAAACCAGAAGCTGCATTAAATGCGGGCTGGCTTTTTTTCTTGGAGAATCAATCTAAAGATAAAAATGTACAATATAGGAAAAGTTATAAAGTGAACAGAACCACAGAAAAATTCTATTACAAAAAATTCTTTTTATTATTTTGAATAACTTTTTATTCTGTAAAGGAAGTTACTACAAATAGATTGACTGCAATTCACACTTCCATCATAAGTTATAAAGTTTAGAGTCTAAGTGTCTATATCCTAATATGGCTGACTTCTGGTTATTCATTTCCACCCGAAGGGAGATATTTATTTAGAAAATGGCATGATCATTCCAGGAAAAGGAGACAGCCGGATTGACTGATTGATTGATTGATGACTTTTATTTATTTATTTATTTATTATACAGCAGGTTCCTATTAGTTATCTATTTTATACATATTCGTGTGTATATGTCAATCCCAATCTCCCAACTCATCCCACCACCACCACGCCCCTTACCCCCCTTGGTTATCAACTGTAACTTAAGAAGAATGATCAAAACAATGTTATTGTAGGCATATTTAATCAGAGAAAGTGACAAACAATTTGTCGTAAAATATATAAATAGCAGTTGATAACTCATTCCAGCCACGTAAAGGGCCTTAACTTTTTCACACCAAGGCAGAGGAAATCTTATGTATAGCACATAATCATTTAGATGACAAATGGTAGACCATTGAAATGCAAGACCCTGCTATCATGTGTTCATGTTTTGAGGTAAAATAGGATAATTATAAAAACAATAAAAAATACGGCAGAAGCATGCAAGCGATAAATGAGCACAGAAAGAATTGTTGCTTCACACTGGACAATTTACAAATATTTTTCTATAATTCAACACAATATTTATTGAGCAGCTACCATGTGCCAGGCTGTTAACAATATGTGGGAACTTGAAAGATTGAACAATGACAAACATAGCCATGAATTACCACATTTAAAATCAGATAAATCTGGAATGCAATATGTATTATCTTACTGGGAGAGAATCGTGTATTATTGAATACATCTTTAATTATATTCATCACACAAATATATTCATAGCAAAAGGTTTATTTCTCACTTTAAGTTTTATTCACAATTCATATTCTGTTTCTACGTGGATGTTAAGTAAAAAGAAAATACCTTGTGGAAAGACAAGGACATACACTAAATTGTGGCATCAATTTCATCAAATTCCTGCCTCAAAGATTAACTATCAGTCTTTCTGAAGCTAATATTTCTATCTTTTGTCTTTATGTCACTCCTTCTTACCTCCTTTAAATATCTATTAACTAGTTCTCCTATTTTAAATATTCAGTATTTTTCTTTACTTTTTCCGCCATTTTTTAAACCTCTAGAGTAACCCAGCCACCTCATCTAGATGCTGCCTTCTTGCATTCATATCCACAATTATTCTTCCTTAAAGGTAATATTCTCCTTGAGTCCACATAACTTTAGAATTCTGTTGACCAATAATATCTATAAAAGAAAACTTAGAGAGTGAATTCATAGTTGCAACATTTTTGTTTTACCATAAGAAAATGATTAAACGTGATTATATCTCTCATTACTATAATTTTATTAAGAAAAGGATTTAAACCCCCAAAGTAGGAAATAAATATTCGTAGAATCCCATGATTTGTTTTCATCCCCCCGCCCCACCCAGTTTCACCATAGGTCAGTGAAAATGTCTTTCTCAAATTAATTAAGGCTCTGACATAGGCTTTGGGGACTGCTGGTCTGCCTCTTGCCAGTTTTAATTCTTCACCACCTATTTTCTCTGCAATCCTTACTTTCTGCCATCACCCCTTTACAGGACTCACAATGGTAACCATGACCACAGGTAGCCACGTCCAATAACTGTCGATTTTCCTTGTATTGTATGTGCTCCCAGTATTTGACAGTGAACAATCCACTTCTTTAAAAGGTTTTTGTGACACAGCTCTAACCTGGTTTTACCGCTTCGTGACAATTCCTTTTTTTTGTTTGTTTGTTTCCTTTTCTTTCCTTTCACATAAAATCGGGCATTTACAGTTTCTGACAACAGTTTCTAACGTGACATACTTCTTCCCTCAGTGATGTATTTATTTTCAGAGTTTCAAGTCCTACTCTTTTGAAATTGACTCTAAAACATATTTTCAACCCTGATTTTTCTTATCGCTATTCATGATTCAGTAGTTCATTTTTAAAAAACATGCTACTAAATGGATGCTAATTAGAATTCTAGACTAAAGCCATCAAAAAGAGAAACATATTCCATCATCTTTTCTTTCAGTTCCCTCTCTTACCTAATACACAATCCAGACCCTGCTACTCATGTTTGTTTGTTTGTTTAATTTCAATTAACATTCCTATAACCACCCATTCACATGACAAATAATTTGTGAGGTGGTTCTTTCTTATTAGCCAGTCACCAAGTTCTCTTTCTTCAAAAGTTCTCACAACTATTTCTTTTCCTTCACTTTCAAACTATGTGTTCTGTTAAGGGTAAGTGATTTATTTGGGGGGTATAATATTTCATGTCTAAGAAATTTTCTATAGTTTTTTTTTTTAAATCCATCTGTGCATGCTAAATGCCTGCAAAGTTCGTACTGATCAAAACATATTAGTTCCCTTACTATCCTGACTCTATTGTAAAATCCTATTACATTTTCTTCTGTAATCAAAGTAATATTTTTTTAGATTAGTTATTAACATACTCCACTATCATTCTCCTATACTAATCTGATACTCAGAGCTCTTTTTTTTGTTTTGTTTTGCTTATAAAACTTTAGTGGTTTACCGTTGCTACTTTTAAGGACTCACAAACTGTGTCCTTCCCATCCCCTTTCTCACTTTCAAGTCTTATTCCAGTTTTACCTTGTTTGAACAAAACATAGTAATGATTTTGAATTCTGTTTTCAACCACATAAGTTAAGTGAACTGAACAAGTTATCTGTGTACCCAGAGCTTTAGTATCCTTATCCTCAGAACAAGCACAGTGATTGGTACATAGTAGGTACCTAATAAAAAGACACGTTAGGCATTCATTTCATTTCCTCCTATTTAAATCTGCCCAGTGTTTTCCAACCTCTGTACATTTTCTAATCCCTCTCTCTCTACAGAAGTGCTAACCATCATATCCTGAAACCCTCCTCAAACTTTCCTCCATTTTGCTGATGCGAGTTTGGAGCCTAGAGAAGTTAAAGACCTGGCAATTAGGAACCATGTTGAATACTACACAAAACATTTTGGATTCAGTATTGTAGAACTCTACTGCTTTTTAACCTTTTATCTTTTATCTTTGTAAAATCTGAAAATTCTATTTTGGTCATTTAATTTCTAAAAGTGGATTGTAAAGTTTATGAACCACATGACAAAGGCAAATAAATAATAGTCTTATTAATATGAGTGGTATGGTGGAATGCTAACTGAGTCAGGTGACCAGACTTCCCTACGTCTTGTTACTAAATAACTGTGTGGTCTTGGACATGCCACTTTGTGTCTTGGGCATCAATTTTCTTTTCTTTTAAATGATGGTGTTAAAACAGGTAAATTATAAATATCTCTAAGCTCTAAATATTGATTGTCATTATCATAGTCTGGCATGGAATAGATTGCAATTCATTTTCTTTATAAAAACCACAAAGAATATATATGTAACCTATCAAATCATAGTTTAGTTCTGAGTGAAGAAGCAGGTGCTAAGAATAGATTTTATGAAATGAAGAATATAATCCTGACAAAATGAGAATCCAAAGTAAAAATTTATTTGACTTAATATAGTCAGACATCTGGATATGTGACTAAAATTTTCAGCTTTCACGTGGCTGTTTGACTTTGTGTGAATAATATCAACTTAAAAATGGAACAAACTACTATGTAAAAAATAAATAAGCAGCAAGGATATATTGTACAGCACAGGGAAATATAGCCATTATTATGTAATAACTTTAAATGGAGTATAATCTATTAAAATATTGAATCACTATGTTCTACACGTGAAACTAATATAATATTGTAAATCAACTGTACTTCAATAAAAAAAGTTAGAACTAAATTCATGTTGAAATAAATAATCAGACTTTCCTAATTTGAAACAAAAAGGTTAACATTTTGATTAATTCAGCCTTAAAGATAAAGACAATAAGAAATATATTGGCATTTTAAAATATTTTCTATTATTTTATAAAAATATATTTATTTTAGCAAAATATCTAGGTACCCGCAGAAAAATAAGTGATTCTGCGTAAAATACATTTCCTTCTGTTTTTTTTGTTGTTGTTTCCGTTAACTCTAATTTGCTGAATCCTACATTGTTCACCTTTTTTTGCATTATACCCTTTTCCAGTGATGAACGCTCACCTAAAAACAAAACAAAACAAAAATACTTGAAATTTTAAAATTGCTATATGTCACAAAATATCAAGTGAGAAAAGAGACAAGAGAGTCAATAAATACTTACATATTTCTTGGTTGATACTCTTTTATATTTCATAGACCAAAAAAAAAAAATAGTAACCCAGAATTTCATTTAATTTCATTTCGGGGGTTGTAGGATGGTGGGGTGAAGTTTCAGGTACCTGGAGTATCAGTAGGTTAAAAGTGTAGATTACAATGGAAATTAATTTTAAAAACACAACAGCAGGGCTTTAAACTATTAAGCAGAAAGCATATAGTCTCCTATGGTGGAAAGAAGTATAATTAAAAAGCTATCAATAGTCCGGGATTGTCAAAAGTACTTTGTCACCTGAAGCATATTCCTTGTAATTATCTTTTAGGCTTTAAGCTAGATCACCATTAACCTCAGAAGAAAAGGCATTACTATGCTTTCTGGTGTGAAAAATTGTATCATCATGCAAATTAAATCCCATTCGACAGTCAAATTAGATTTGGGAAATGATTGAGTATTAATCCTGCCCATGTATATTAACAAATGACACAAAGTCTGAGAGCACTAAGGGAAAAGAGGAAGAGTTTCCCTCCTTTTGAAGATTTCTAGATTTCTTATGTGCATAGAATATGATTTTGAACATACATCAGAGAAATAAAATTGAAGCAATAGAAGGAAAACTCAAAGATATTTTTAGCCTTTCCCCAACGATTTCTTTTCAGCTCTCAGACAGTTCAAAATGAATCAACACTTAAGTAAGCCAGAAATAATATAACGAGTCTGCAAAATTATAGCTACCTACAGCTCAAATCTTCAATCATGTAATTGTTAAGGGCTCACTAGAAGGAGGAACAAATGTGTTCTCAGTTGAACTTGCTTAATTTTTTTAACCTTAATGTCAAAAGAAAGGAGTCATAATTAAGACAGCACAATGCATGAAGCAGAGAGCAGCATGATTGCATCTTTGTGTTGATTAATGTTTATCCCTGAGGTTGTCTCTTCAGCAGTGGATAAAGGAATACTATGCAGCCTTCTATCCCTGATAAGACATTGGTGCCTAATGCCAAATCATCCACTACTGTCATTCCTGAGTACTAGTTGTAAAAAGTCATGTTAATTGATATAAGTGATTATCAGTTGTATACAGAATAGAGCCTATAACCAAATGTGTAGTCATATTAATCTAATCTTGGGAACACAGGGGACACTGGAGGGTTTTCTGTTGTGGCTGTTATTTGCAAAGAAACCTGTAAGGCAGGGTTTCTCCACCTTGACATGATTGTCATTTTGGCCAGAAAACTCAGCTGTGATGGCTGTCCTGTGCACAATAGCATGTTTAGCAGCATCCCTGGCCTCTATCTAGTAGATGCCAGTAGCAACCCCTCACCTTCAGTTGTGATAAACACAACTATCTTGACACTGCCAAAATGTCCACTGGGAGGCAGAATTGCCCCCAGTTGAGAACCATTTGTACAAGAGCCTTGGAAATACTATACAGCATAGATTTTATCTATATCTATATCTATATCTATCTACCTATATCTGTATCTATCTACCATATCTATATCTATATCTATCTATCTATATATCTGTCTATGTCTATATCTATATCTAAATGAATAGACACAGACATATGTACATACATACCCACACACACACATATATATATATTCATACCTCTATTTATATACTATTATATACATCTATACATGGTCATATACATACATCTATATACACATATATGCATGTATACCCACACACATATGTATACCCACATGTAAACATATGTATACAGATATATACAATTATATATATTTATAATACGTGTATATATACCATTATATCTAGAAGTATACATGTATGCAAGCAATATATGTATGTGCATGTATTCATATATAATTTACATGTATATACACATATATATATGTGTTGTGTGTGTATATATGTATATTTATATATGTCTTAAAACCATAAGGTCTGAAAACTTAGATAATATTATTTTAGTGTTTTTACTGATCAAACATGCCTTTGACAATATTAGGTATATTTGCATATGCCTCCAGATTTCATTGTATATACTCTGTTTAGATGTGAAGTTTTGCAATGAAAACAGAATTGAGTGAGAGGATTCTGTGCAACACATGCAAAAATATGAAGGCCTCAAATCTTGCGAAGAAATCGTGAGTCTATATGTAGGTCAGTATGTCAGGAGATTGGGATGCATGAGAAGGACCAGTGCAAGATGATGCTTCAGAGATGGGCAAGAGCCAACTCATGTTAACAAGTAAACCTCAGCACAGCTTACAGAGGGGTAAAACAGGACAGCTTCTTGGTTGCACATGGAGGTAAAAGCCAACAATTCAGACAAAAAGAGCTCTCGTTAATAGGCTCAAATATTACTCTCCATTTGGACTTTATCATCTAATTTGTCCTTATTTCCACGTTTCTGCCATTGAGATACCTTCTCATTCAGAGGCACTATTTCCAGGTGGAGGAGACAGTTTCCTGTGAGCCATGATACGAGAGATAACTGAGGTTAAGTCCCTTTCGAAACAGACAACAAAAACATGTAGCCTGTACCAGTTTCTGAAATACCTCCGTTTGATGTAGTGCTCTTTGAAGTTAAATAATTTAGTGTCCAGGAATGCTCTTTAAATTGGGAATAATCCTTTGCTGAACATCTCTTAATCCTACAGTGTGCCATTTACCTGATCTTTAGCCGCCTAACAGGGTTCTAGGTAGTGGGGTTTGGAGCAATTAAGCTGTGGTGGAGAGCAAGACAGGTTACAGATTTGGAATGTGGTGTTCTACCCATTGGTGCATGGAGGACAAGAAAAAATATATATATCAAATAATATATTAAATACCTACTGTGTACCAGGAACTTTACATATAAAATGTATGAAAAGGTGTCTCTGTTGGGTAAAAACTAAGATTCAGGTAGAGCAGGATGTAGATGTTCCCTCCTCCTGCCCATCCCCATCACTTCTTCAGAGCACTGTGGGGAAGAAAATAAATCCTCACACTGATAGAGTCACATACTTGGTCCAAAACTGGTATCCAGCCACAATTTCTGATTCTTCATTGGAACCGGAGTTCACTGAAAACAATTCAAATCTTTTAATAACTGGAGTTTTGGGGTGGATGTAATGGAAGCCAGATGGCAGAGAGAGACAAAGGGCCCCTGAAATAATGTTTAAAAAAAGTCACTGCGTCTAAATATGGCATCTGGCAGCCTGGGCTAGACTCTGCTCCTTGACTGATGTGTGCAGAGAAATCAGGGGAGGATCCAGTGTGAGCCTACATTTGAATAGACACTCACATAATCCTATTCACTGGAAAGAGGTCCAGGCTGTGAGCAAAGCTGACAGACTGTGTCACCCACCAGGGCCCTCCTCTTCAACTATTCTGGTTATCACCACTGAGAACTCTCTGTCCAGAAATAGAATTACATTTCCATAGATGTTGGTGGGGGAACACAGGGAGTCAAGCTGTAGAAGACAAAAGATCTTAGTTCAATAGTGAGACAGGAATCCAAGTCCTATGCCAGCACTTGGAGAGCCTAGTAAGGACTGTTACCAGTGGCATTAAGGCCCTAGTCATGTATGAATTCCTCTCCTGGTTTCCTTTTAGGACTTCTTGTAGGGATACAGGAATGGGAGAGAGCCAAAATCTTGTCAGCTGGCACATACAGGAAAATGGTCTACTGAATTGTGGGCAAACTATATTAGTGTTTAGGCAACACTGGATTATAGAAATCTTACTTTATTTAATTCTCCCCCCCAACCCACTGATGTAGGGATCATAATCCTGGTAGATTTGAAGTGGAAATCAGGTTTAGTGAGGTTAAATTACTTATGTTTGCAGAGCCAGTAAATGATAAGTGTGGGACTCATACCCTGGTCCATTTGATAGCAAGGCTATTACACATTATTCTGACTCACAACAGAATTCTACCATCTGTTTATTGAAGAGCAAAGTGCCAACATTGGTTTTCAGGATGGATTATGAAAAGAAAGGGTAGGAGTTAATTAAAGACAATTTTACCTTGATCTGGCCCTACCTAAGACCCTTTCTTCCATGAAAGTAAACATGCCAAATTTAAGTTGTCAGCTGTCAGAGGTACAGAAAATAAATTGTATCTTATTCTTCTAGCTGGCTTCAAGTGTTCATAGGTAAAGTACACTTTGGACAAGTTTGTATTTTGTAGCTAAATGACCCTATTTCTACTTTTTCTTGGCAAATATTAATGGCTAGATAAGCAAGCCCTTCTTCTACCCAGATCAATATATCTACATAAATGCTCATTAACATAGAATCGTCGTTATTTTATCATCAATTAGACATATCTAGAACTTTGACACTAAATTTTAACAAAAGGCACGATATCCTTGAAAGTTATATTGCTATGATTTGATCCCTAGCAAAAGAAACTTTTCTGCAAGAGGGAGTTATAACATTTTGCTTCTAATTATAAAATGAACAGAGAAGTAATTAGATGTTTTAAAACCCAAAGGAAAGAAAATTCCATAACTTTTCTCCTAAATTTAAAATCATCTGAGTTTAAAAGATCCGATCTTAATTATTTAGGGCTTGATTTCTTGAGTCAAGATGTTACTATTTTTATTAGAGGCAGAAAAGTCAAATCTGGAGGCAAATGTGTTTTTTGTAGAGATAGTCTAGGCCAGTTTTTCTTATTTTTTGGACAAGGATGAGTTAATTACTGAAAAAAATCCAGAAAATTCAATTTTTTAGATTCCAGTTCTGAACATTTTTATAAATATATTTTAAAACAAATTTTGGCAACACCCTGTATTTTCTACCTCCATTTGTATTAAGAAAACGCTTTAAAAATTTAGTGTAGAATCCTATGTTTCCAGCTTGAAAACCCAATCAAAAACATCAACACTGCAGGAAGACCAGTAGTTTCCCTTGGAAAGCATACCAGTATACAGCAAAGGGTACAGTCTTTCTAAGTTTTTAAACAGGAAATTAAAAAAACAAAAAACCTAACCCTCTTAAAAAACTTTCAAGCAATCATAGAAACTATAATTTAACTGAACATTTTAGCTTTCTGCCAAATTACTGCACGTTGATGGCAGTTGGCTGCCAGGGACTCCAGCCTTTCCAGCCTTCCCAGACTTCCAGTTCCTACCAGTTTCAGAATGGATAATCGATAATCAAAGCTGTGAATGAGTCAAAGGAGACGGTGCATCAACTCCATATAAACTTCTAAAAGCACCGAAATGCAAAGTAATGCATGTGCATTGCATATGAATGCAATTAATTTGTACATGAAGAGAAGATTTTTAGTGTGCTGTTAGCTTTGTAACAGCCTAATATACAAGAAGCCAATCTTTAGTTAGCTTGCCAGAAGTATGACAAAGTACTAGTTACACATTTTTTTAAAGATTGAATGGTTGGGACTTACCTGGTGGCACGTGGTTAAGAATCCGCCTGCCAATGCAGAGGACACGGGTTCAAGCCCTGGTCCGGGAGGATCCCACATGCCGCAGAGCAACTAAACCCATGAGCCACAACTACTGAGCCTGCGCTCTGGAGCCTGCGAGCCATGACTACTGAGACTGCGTGCCACAACTACTGAAGCCCACACGCCTAGAGCCCGTGCTCCGCAACAAGAGAAGCCAACAATGAGAAGCCCGCGCACCACAACGAAGAGTAGCCCCCGCTCGCCACAGCTAGAGAAAGCCTGCATGTAGCAACGAAGACCCAACAGAGCCAAAAATAAATAAATTTATTAAAAAAACCAAAAAGATTGAATGGTTGAATATTGTTTTCCAGAATGTTTTGATTAACCATTCTATTGCATATTTGTAATTAGTGTAAAGATTAATGTTAATTGAAAAATTTTATTGGATTACAAATGACATAGCAAAAATAAAAGTAGTCTTGCTTTATATGCAACCAGAAATTTATGAAATGCAAGGATTAAATCTATGATTTTTTTCCTAACAGTGGAATTTATTCTGATGTCCTCATTCATTTTTTCTTTGATTGTTGATGGAAGTATTTAGAAAGGAGGGTAAAGAGGAAGGGAAATGAAAAAATACTCCAAACAATTTTTACAATGAACATTTCTCCCCAACTCTCAGAAGGTAGTTTCATCATTGCCAGTTTTAGGCATTTGTTCTGTTCCTGTGTTTTCTACTCATTTATTCGAGCAAACTCTTATTTATTACAATACTATAAACATGTCATTCTTTCCGTGAGAGGAAAAGAAAGGGAAAAAATAATGAGATAGCTCTTCTCCAAATCCGAGTGTCTTTTCTGCTCTAGTGACTTGAATTTGGGATGTATTCTTGTCAAGTGAGTGCCAACACCAGACTGAGAAAGGTGGATAACTATAGAAATAAAATTAGGCTTCACATATTAAAATGGGTTTGCAAATTTGATAAATTATTTTTAATAAAGTCCTTTATAAAAATGAATTATAACATTATAGTCATCATAACTTAATCAATAATCCTGAGGTTCACATTTATTCATAGTTTTCTTTCGTTCAGTGCTCCATGAATGAGATAATTAGTAGTGACTCTTTGCAGAGTAACTCGGCCTACATTAAACATTGTAAAATAAGGGGAGCAGTTCATTTGAAAACCAGGTGCCTCCTGCCTCATTCATATACTATGTATACTGCCAATAAAAACAGGATAACTTGAAAGTATCAACTGGTAATAGGATACAATCCATAGCGCTTCAAAGAAAACTGTCTGCCATTTAATAACCTGATTTTTCTCCTCCTGGAAAATGCCCAGAATGTTATGAAACTGTTACTAGTCAATTCTCCATGAGCAGGTATTTGTTAGTTTCCCACATTATTTGAAAACAAAATTGTGCTAATTCCTCTTGCAGCATCATGTCCTTCTACAGCTAATTGTAAATCACTGAACCTTGTAGTCTGCACTAAATGTATAGTATATTTATAGTATAGTATAGTATATATATAGAAAAAACATATATTTTTTTCTCCAGTCATTCCATGTCAACCTTCTTCTCCTCTGCTTTAGCCTTGTCACACTTCTCATAACAATGGCCATTTTATATCCTAGGTCAGGTCACTCTAGAATTAAAATCATAGAACTCTCTGATTAATGCTTTCTCCTAGTCCCCATACTTCTTTAGTCACTTGCTTCTATTTTACCATATTTCTTCCAGTTCTATGGCATTTGTCTCAATTTTTGATACCTATAAATTCCTTCCCAACTCCTTCCCAGTTCCTATAAATTCCTGTCTCCAACCTCTCTGAAGAACATAAATTTTGAATCTTCTTATTGACACCTAAGCCATATGATCTTGGAAAATAATAGCTGTTATTAAATGAGCCCTTATTATATGCCAGAAAAGCATGTTGATCACTTCACATCCATTATTTCATGGAGCCCTTGTAACAGTCTGGTGATTTTTACGCTATTGGCTTTATTTACCAACATAGAGAAGTGAGGCTCTAAAAGGTGAAAGCAACATAAAACGTGCCAGAGCAGTGGTTTGGGAGACCATGTTCATAAATACTCAGACTATTTTCATTAAGCCACCATTTTTTCATCTGCAAATGAGAGCTTAATGAATGTCCAGTGCTAGCAAAGTGCTGGACCGTGAGAGCCTGCATTCGCCATTTTTAGACTGTATATCTGGCCAGGGTTCCATTGTAGATCCACCCTCACTTTTCTATTTTACCTTCTTTACATCTTATTGCTCTGCCACGTGTGTTTTTTTGTTGCCATTGCATCCACATTTCTGAAAGGCAGTTTTAATCTGCTTCTCCTTAGCTGGTCTTTCACATTCTGATTAAATCTTACCCAGGGTGATCACTTAATGAATGTGCAGAGGGGACAAAAGGAATGAACCCTTAAGAACTTTCAGTTTTATTGTTATGTTTTGCAAGTAAATGATTGACTGGTTATCATAGCATTGGGGTATTGTTGATTAGAGCTAAAAGGAAGAAGAAAGATGCAGCATAGGCAAGTAATTAGATGTGTGGCCTCTGGAATCACATAGCCAGAGTTCAAATTCTCACCCCAGCACTTGTTAGCTAAGTGAATGTGGATAAGTAACTTACTTTTTATATTTTAAAAATATTTTAAATATTTTAATATATTTTATACTTGTCTGTAAATGACTATAACAATACCTATCACGTAGTATTATTGGAAAGAATTCAATGAATTTAAGCACCTATAGCCTGGGACAAGTAACCTCTGATCAATTTGGTCAACTTTAAATAGCTTCAGTTTCCTGATTTTTTAGTATGTAGATAACAATACCTACTCATAGAATAGTTATACACTGACCACAGTGCCTTGTACATATGAACAGTTATTCCTGGCCAGAATTAGAAAACTCATTGTTTGCATAAAAGCGTGAAATGAGAAAGGCAAGATAAAATCTACACATGAGAAAGGTTATATTGCAATGGCTACTGAATTATTTATTTTGTGAAGTAAGTATAAAGCTACAAATTCAAATTATTATTTGGGAAGAAAAGTTGAACCAACTTAAGGAATTACCTGTTTGAAGCACTGGTAGGGTTTCTTTTGTAGTAAAGAGTTTAAGCAAGTAATTTGTGAATCTTGTGACTCTGTATTAAAAGTATTAAATAATCAGCTCTAAGTAATTCTAAGTATCTGTTTCATTAGGATATATTTTAAGAAATTAAGCAAAGCCAGGGGAAAAAACTGACTGTTGATTACCACAATAATTGATCAGATTACTACTGTGAGTCACAGAGCCATGGTGGCTTAAAAGACTGCTTGGTAAGGCCATCCACAAACTTGACTCCAGGCCTCAGCTTGAGTACTGGAAAGTCACATGGGTTAAGTCTCAATTCCTCAGCAAGGAATCTAAGTTCTGAAAAGGAAGATTCAAACCTGAAAAAACCTGCCCACCCAAATCTTAAATGCCACCTAGGAAATTGATGCATGGAAATTAGAGCTGGAGGCTGGGCCTTCCTTACAACTGCCCTAAATACATGCCTCCTGTTTCATCGCTACTCATTCTAGACTTGAGCAAAGGAAGCAATATTCTGAAAGGCATTACATGTAACACACCTGGATATCAATATCATAAACCCCAGTTAGCTCAGAGATCATCTTTTTTAATATTTCCCAGAATGTCTTTGGCAGAAAGTTCTTTCTACCAGTTGTTCTCTGAAATGAGGCTTCTGCAGTCCAATAATGTAGGGTAACATTTCCCTCTTGGAGATGTACAGTGCATTTTAGCTTATTACAAGCTGTTGGATATCATAAAGGAAAAAAGAATCAACTTTTAACATGTCACGTTCCAAACTTTTTTGAATATAGAACTGTTTATTTTATTTAGCTTTAGAAATAAATTTATTCTGAGAGTAGGACTTAAATGTTCTCACTATCAAACAAACAAACAAGATAAATATGTGACATTACGGGACTAGATAGGGGGAAATCCTTTCATTATGTAAATGTATATCAAATCATCATGATGCATACTTTAAATATCTTTCAATTTTATTTGTTAGGTATAACTCAGTAAAGCTGAAAAAAGAAATAAATTTATTTATTTACTTTAACTATTTATATGCCAAACACCTTCCTTCAATAAAATTACTGTTTCTTGGAACACACAGATAGCTATGACAATAATAAAAATAATTGCTACGGGTAGATCTCTAGGCACCAGGTCCTTTGTATAAAATAACTCAATTAGTTCTCACAGCAATCTGATGATATAGGGACAATTATTACTGTCTCCATTTTCCCCCATATGTGGGAAACTCAGGTTTGGTGGACTGAGTGACTTGCCAAAAAGCCATAACCTAGTAAGTCATTGTATTGCATTTCAAATTTGGTAATACTGATATGTTTAGAATATAAACAGACTGAGACCCAGAAAAATATTAGTAACTTGTTGCCCAAGTTAACATTGTTATTTAGAGCCAGAACTTGGATTGCCTAATTATGCTCATTACCAGTTACCTGATTCTTTGGCAACATACCATGCTGCTTCACTACTTGTATTATTTTTTTCAAGTTATTTTTCTTCTAAATTACATGATTTTTGCATGAGTGTGTGCATCAACCAGTTATATTCTGTCTGGCTTCTAGAAGCACAGGGTTAGAATGTATATTGACCACTATTCTGCATTTGTATTAAACAATTTATGCTAACACTTTGTAGAGGAACTTGCGTACTGTAAGTGTTCAGTAAATTTTTGAAGAATCACATTGATTCATACTTGCCAGTGTCCAAGGCCTAGTGAGCTTCAATGACCTATTAGATGTCTGTAGAGAGAGTGATTAAGCTTATTTGCATTTTTATTGTCATAAATATGCATGATAGCCTTTGATATCTGAATTTTTACTAACTAAAAGATGTTTATCACTTGCTTTCAAAAGAAAAGTGTTGTAAGGACTTGTGAATTAAAATCTGTAAGCATGTTCACATCCTCATTAGAGAGTGCAACAAAAGTACAAAGACATGATCATTTGTCTAAGTGGCAAGATAAAATTCAGACAGGGAGATTGCACTGCCTCCTGAAACAAGAGTGGCTGGAAGAACATCTGTTCCCTGATGCCCATGCATCTCTCTCTTTTTGTCTACTTGCTCTGAGCATTGCAATGTGTACTCATCCTTTGAAAGAGTTAGACTTTGCCAACCAAGGCTATGTGGCCAAATGGAACTCTTTCTTAGCAGTGTAAACCCTGGCTTTTACAGGACTCATAATTGGGCTTAGGTAGTTAAAGGAAGTTTCAGAGAATTCCTGCCTGAATGTTATTTCATGTTGTGACACTTATACTTGTACATGGTAATGCAAATTTTAAAAACCTGACAGGTTTCAATGAATTACGTGATATATATAAATTATCCCATATGAGGTAGACTTTAAATTGATGATATCACACCAAGCAGTGAAATAAAAGAACTACCAGCACTTATCCTTATAGGCTAATAGCTGCAAATGATTTCATGAATCATTAATTTAGAGATGTGGTCCTACCCATTTTTAAGACCCAATGTGAGATGAACGTATTTTGTCTGTGATATGATGTTAATAGTTTTGAGAAAAGAGGCCATCTGATGAGGTTAAGCTCTCCCAAATTTGTGCCACTGTACTTTTGATAATGAAATAATATGGTTATGGTGAATTAGAACTCTTGATTGTAAAAGAAAGAAAATTGATAACTTGATAGATCAATACTGGTTACTTAATGTCCTAAGATACACTACTTTTTGAGTCATGACACATGCAATATACAATCAATTTTTTGGTGTGTGTGAAGCATAAAAATTTTATGACATTCAAATTTCAGTGTCCATAAATAAAGTGGTATTACAATATAGCTACACTTATTCAATTACATACTGTCTATGGCTGCCTTTTTTTTTTTAAACATCTTTATTGGAGTATAATTGCTTTACAATGTTGTGTTAGTTTCTGCTGTATAAACAAAGTGAATCATTTATACATACACATATGTCCCTATATCTCTTCCCTCTTGCATCTCCCTCCTTCCCACCCTCCCTATCCCACCCCTCTAGGTGGTCACAAAGCACCGAGCTGATCCCCCTGTGCTTTGCAGCTGCTTCCCACTAGCTATCTATTTTACATTTGGTAGTGTATATATATCAATGTTACTCTCTCACTTCGTCCCAGCTTACCCTTCCCCCCCCCCGTGTCCTCAAGTCCATTCTCTATGTCTGCGTCTTTATTCCTGTCCTTCCCCTAGCTCATTCAGATTCGACGGACAAATTAAAACCTTTACAGACAAGCAAAAGTTAAGAGAATTCAGCACCCCCCAACCAGCTTTACAACAAATGCTAAAGGAACTTCTCTAGGCAGGAAACACAAGAGAAGGAAAAGACCTACAAAAACAAACCCGAAATGATTAAGAAAATCACACAATTAATTTTTTAAAAATCTTTTTATGTTGGTTCCTATTTGTGATCTTTTACTAAAGCATAAGAACATAGAAATTAAGAACATAGAAATTAAGGAGAACATCCTTTTGGCTAAGGTTAAGTAATTATTTCCCTTTTTTTTTTAAATTTATAAATTTATTTATTTATTTTTGACTGTGTTGGGTCTTCGTTTCTGTGCGAGGGCTTTCTCTAGTTGCGGCAAGTGGGGGCCACTCTTCATCGCTGTGCGCGGGCCTCTCACTGTCGCGGCCTCTCTTGTTGCGGAGCACAGGCTCCAGACGCGCAGGCTCAGTAGTTGTGGCTAACGGGCCCAGTTGCTCCGCGGCATGTGGGATCTTCCCAGGCCAGAGCTCGAACCCGTGTCCCCTGCATTGGCAGGCAGATTCTCAACCACTGCGCCACCAGGGAAGCCCAATTAGTTCCCTTTTTTAGTTCAATTAATGTTCCCATTCCTTTGGTAGACAGAGTTGGGTAAGTGTTCAGGGTGTTTTGTGGTTATTTCATTGTGCAACTACCATTAAAATAAACATGAAGCTGCATGGCTAAATTAGAGCATGCTGCTTTGAAAATGTACCCCACTATTTTCAGCATATTAAGCTGTCAGAACCTGATAAAATTGGGCTCACACTCCTAATTTGAGACTATGTTTGTAATGCATTTATATCTTTTTCATCCAAAGTTGATATGAAATTTAAATGGTAGCATAGCATGATTATGGATGCATCAATAGTACATGAAGTCAATGCAGTCAACGTATATTTTAGAAGTATTCCTCAAAGTGTCAAGGTTTAATACATCTATACTGGTGAAAAGTTTGCAAAATGTGTCCAGTGGACTTTGCTGTAATTCAAGGGAAGAACGATCTGAACTTATTTCACCATTTTTGTCTTTGTTAGTGTGCATGGCAGCGTATCCTTACCTTTCTTTGATTTTGCAAGGGTGTTTTTGCAATCAGTCCATTGAGTTGCCTGCTCACTAATGAATTAGCAAATAGTTACTAAGCAGGGACTGTGAAGGAAAGCAGTGTGCTGGCCTTCTCCCTATACTTTGCAGAACTCTCTATTTGACACTCTGATGCTCAGTAAATATTTGCTACTTTGCGTTTTTCTTTTAAATTGAAGAACAGAATTGCTAACAAGCAGGCAACAGCCCTAATGCACAATGAAGATATGGAACTGTGTTTAGGCTGATGCATCTACCAGAGACAGTAGATATAGTTAAAAGTGTGGCCTTTGGAGCTAAACCAAATTTAGCTCCGATTCTAATTTTCCCACTTAATATTTGGGTCATCTTGGACTAGTTGCTTAACCTTTATGTACTTCAGTTTCTTTAATGTAAAATAGGAATAATAATAGAATTACTATAAAGTGGTCTTCAGATGGTTAAATGAATTCATGTAAAAGTTGAAACTGTTCCTGGTGAAAGGTAAGCATAATGAATCACAGACCTGGTTTGAGATAGACCCTATTTTAATTCTCCTCTCCCATGTATTAGCTTTGTGATATTGGTAAAAAATATTAACTTACTTTACTGATGTGAAAATAGATTTGGAGAGGTTCAGTGATGTTTGGGGATGTCTAGGAAGACAGTTTATGGATGAAATTATTACATAAACTAACCATAAATAAGTGCCAGTGTTGACTCATTCATTCATGACTATATCATGTATCTACATTTAGATCTTAGAGATTACAGATAGGAAATAAAGCTATTTTAAAGTAATACTCATTTGTAACTTCTTAATGGATCTTAATCGTTAGTATCATTTTTCTTTCCTCTTTTCCAAAAAACTGAAGCTATTTAAACCCACGCCTTAAGCATTTTTTATGGACCCCCCAAAGAAAATAGTAGTGTTTCATTTTAATTTCAATTGATTATTTTGTATAGAGTAAAAGCTTTAATAATTCCAAGGCTTTATAATTTCTAAAAATTTCCTCCAATAAAAGCTCAAAGCCCATAGGATATTATTTCCTCTCCTACAAAATGAAGCTAATACTTCCTTCCTGATAGGATTTTTATGACAAGCAAACAAAGCTATGGGAGGATTTATATGTGTTATTACCTCTACTGACTATGGCAGGTAGAATAATGGCCTCCCCAGAATGTCCATGTTCTAATCCCAGAAACCTGTGAATATGTTAGTTAAAAGGCAAAGGGGCATTAAGATTGCAGATGGAATTCAGTTTGTCAGTCAGCTAACTTTACAATAGGGAGAGTACCCTGGACTTTCCAGGTGGGCCCAAGTTAGTCAGTCCCTAAAAACAGAAGAGAGACAGAAGCGTCAGAGTCAATGACTAACGGGGAGATCGGAGTGATACTAAGTGGGGACTTGACTAGCTCTTCATGGCTTTGAAGATGGAAGATGGTGGTCAGGAGGGAACAAGTGGGCAACGTGTACAAGTGGAGAAAGGCAAAGAAACAGATTTTCCCCTAAACCCTCCAGAGGAACTAGCCCTTCAGACACCTTGATTTTGGCCAAGTGACCAAAATCAAGACAGACTTCTGACCCAGCGAACTATAAGGGAATATATTTGTGTTGTTTCAAGCCACTATGTTTGTGACAATTTTTTACAGCAGCGATAGAAAACTAATTAAGTATCATTAGTATATAAATGATTGTTTTCTATGCTTCTCCCAGTTATAAAATTGCAAGGATTTTCAAACATATAGTTTCCTAGAGACTTGGGTTTTTTCCCAAGTCTGTCACTAATTAACTCTGTTATTCTGGCCCATGTGACTCTGCCTCAGTGCAGTCTCTGTACAATAATGCCCTTCAGCACCATACCACTCAAAGGTAAGAGCATGCTAAAGGCAACTTTGCGATGTCAGCTTAATCTCAATCATTATGCGTGGGGCTAATTATTTTAAGTACTAGGAATAAGAGAGTAAATGCAAGAAGATCCAAAATGTAAAGCTGAAAGAATTATAGAAACAAGAGATAAAAGTGATATGTTACTTTTATTTGTGGACAATCAAATTTGCTAGGTCATAATGTCCTACTGTAGGGCAATAGAGGGACATGTCAAGGTTTTCTTGATGATATCATTAGATTTATGGCCATTAAAAGTATTTTCTTAGAAACTAACACACCATTGTAAAGCAATTATACTCCAATAAAGATGTTAAAAAAAGAAAAGTACTTTCTTCCAAATATTTCTCTGCTCAGTGTCTGATGCTCCCCATTCTCCTTCCAATACACAAAACATATTATATATATATAGTATATATATATATACATTTTATATATGTATACATACATACATGCACATATATACATATATATTATACATTTTATCTAGACACAAGGCGTAACAATATTTGTGTGATTCCCTGATTCTATAAGCTTCTTTTTATGATCCACAAAGCACAATGGACTTTTGCAAATTTGCAAAAGAGGCCATGATTTTGTTCATAAAGAGAAAGAATTTATTTCTCTCAATTATGCAGTAATTTTTATTATGAGATGAATCATCCAGAATACATCTCAGGCCATTCACAAAATTAGCCTGTTTTTTGCTAGCTGGCCAATATTACATTAACATCTCAACTACCTGGAGGGTACTTAGCAAATGACCACAACTCCGGAAAAATAGAGGAAAACATAAAGTAGACAAAAATGGTCTTCTGAGCAGGTGCCCTCATGTACTTTGCTCATGAGGAAAACCCTTACAGGCAGCCACTCAAAGTTTCATTTAGATTTCCTCTTTGTAAAACCTGATTTTAGAAAATATTGGTTATCTTTGTTCCTGACATACAACAAATCATTGTAAAAAATTGAGTAGTAAGGATATTACTAAATGGGTCTACACTGACAACTGCATGAAATTATTGTTGATTGCTTATTAGTAAGACAAAGAAAAAGAAAAACAGAAAATGGACCTTAAAATTATAGCAGTGTGAAGTCATCAGTATTGGAACAAACATCACTCTGCACCTCAAAAGTCATTGAAGGCAGTGGTCCCAGTCTAAACATTGGTATTATGAAGTTAACCTTGAGTCAAGCAAAAGTTAAATTATATTCAGTCTCCTTTGTTCCAGATGGCAAGAGGTATAAATTGATTTCAGAAAGACTTTCACCTGTGGTACTGACATTTCTTGTGTATCTATATAATGGACAAAACCCTGCCAAAGGTGCTTTGCCGATATCATCTCAATGAATCAATGGTAAGAATAAAATAGAATTATAAGATAAAATAAAATAAATTCTGCTGAGTCGATTCTTTTCCTCTCAGCTCTGTGTTTCTCTTAGAAGCTGGCAACTACTACATTCCCCAGACTACTTTTCCTAGCTTCCCAAAGGGCACTGCCATTTAGAGCCACTGCTGAGAGATTGGAAGAGGGAAGGAAGAAGAAATTTTTTTTTTTTCTACTCCTGGTGGAGCCTCCTGCAGCAGAAAATAAAGAGCCATGGGAGGTGGTTGTAGACCTCAAGCAGTTTCAAGGTGGTTTCTGCACACTTGGAGGGAATGTGGGCTCCTGGATTCCTACTCGGAGACCACCACGCCTTCCTAGTTGCTACAAGGCAGTGGAGCTCTTACAACTCTAGCAGTTCAGCAAATACTGGCTCCTGGCCTGGAACAGTAGCAGATTCCTAGTCTTTAGGTAACCAATCCTTGTTTTACTCTTTCCACCTTGACCCCCCTCCACTTCTTCTTTTTATTCTTTAAGCCTTTTGAACATCTTTGTAACCAAATCCCTAAGGAAATTCTTTCTACTGGAAACTCTGTCAGGTTCTGTTTTTCTGATAGGATACCAACAGATATATATATAAAGTATATCATATATATTTTTAATGTGAATTTTATTACAATAAAATGATTAAAATATAAATTAAAAGGATTTTTTAAAAAAATGTTTAATGTATCTGGAATATTTAGCCATCTAACAGTGCTAGCCAAGTAAAACTCAATCTCAGCATTAGTGCTTGCTAAAATTAAAAAAAATATTTAGGAAATTGTCAGCAAAACTCTTCTTAGCGATTGAAACTACTTTGATAGTTTTCTGAGAACTGTAATGCCCTGCGCACTGACTTTAGTCATTTCATAATATGGCCTGGAGGAAAAAGAAGAAAGAGTGGGTATAGGTAAAACATCATGCCAGAATCCTCTGGCACCATTAGCAGGAGACAGAGTGGATTAATAGCTTCAACCCAATTAAGTCAACATTCCACAGACAACATTAATTCCCCAAGTCAGGCAGCATGCAAGTTTTCAATGAGCAAGATCCATGACCATAATGCTACAGATGCATATGTGGAGCTCCTCAGATGCTTTGCAATCATAGTGTTTCTTTCCTTTCTTTTTTGTATTTTTCTCTTTAACAAACTAAAACGTCAGATCACAGAAATGTGAAGTAAAAGTTTACTTTTATTCATCTTTTTCTAAGTATAGCTTTTTAAAATAACGACAAAAATATACAGTGTTACTCTTCCATTGCATGTGCAATAGAGTTTTTCTTAGTTTCCCTAGAAATGATCCCTGAAGTTTGGGGTCAGCAGTATTAAAAATCAAACAATAGGCAGAGGTTGTTGAATGACTAATAGATACAGAGAAGCATGGTGAGGTAGAAGGTCAGAGGCTTTGCACTCAGGCTGAGTCTGAACCTTTCCTCTGATTCTTCCTACCTGAGTTCGGCCAAGTAACATTAGCATTCTCGGTCTGTTTCCTCAAGTCTAAAACGGGAGAAGAATATTTATTGAGATAAATGATTAAAGGTGATATATATGGACTGCTGAGCATGTGTCTCTAACTCAATAAATAAACAGGGTGATTTTATATTTTAAATATAACAGTTGTATAGTATATATGTGGAGATATATATATATATATATATATATATATATATATAAATGCATGTGTGTGTATTAGGTTGAAATATTCCAACTTGCTTATATTGAACTGTTTTTGACCTGCAAATCTTTTATAAAAGGATTGGCCCAGGGAATAGGATTTTTGCCAATTATTGATAATAACTGGACATTGCTTTTTCTACTTTAATGGTGGCCACAGTATTCTGGCCATAAGTGTGAACGGCATAATAGATGTTAAAGAATTTTAGAGATTTTTTTCATTAAAACACCAGGTAAATTTTGGGTTTTTTAAATTGTGGTCGATTGGGAAAGGTTAGAGAAAAATGTTGTGTTACAAATAATGAGCAAAAGGCCTAAACACAATATGAGAGTAAAAGATTCCATTTGTAACTTGAGTGTTAAATGGAAGATGAAGTTAACTTCCCTAGAGTAATCAAACACAAATGAACAAATAATCTGTAGCCTTCATAGTGATGTCATGAAACATTTAGAACATTCACCCTGAAAACTAAAATGCTGAAATGAAAGATAAGTAGGGACAAATGTGCCAGATACCCAAAGGACCACTACATCTGCCATTGCAAGTGTCATTGGAAAGGTAGCTTTGAAAGATCATATTGACTCACTTAGATCTAAGAACAGTTACACTGATTATAGAAAATCACCACCTATCTTGATCTTAAATGTGCTGTTATTAAATGGATATTTTAGTAAAGTGTTATATGAGTCTAATAGAATGACAGCCAATTTAGTACAACAGACAGGAAGCTACTTAAAAATATTAAAATATGTGTATATCACATATACATCACACTTCATTTTTGAAATGTATGCATTTTAAAAGGCATTGCTTTTTAATTTGTTGGCTTAATTGTTGTTGCCTTAACCATAAACATATAACCCCTACTATTGTTTGGAATATCCTAGCTCTGCCTGTGTGGGAGTACAAAAATAGCCTCGCTTAGCAGGTTTAAGCACTAAGATAGCTGCTTTCCTGATAAAGAAGACTGGTCAATTCCTATGTGTCAAAAATGAGGATTGTTGCAGCAAGTAAGAAACTGGCAAGTAAAATTTTTTTTATAGTTTAAAAAATTTTTTCATTTATTTATTTATTTATTTTTGGCTGCGTTGGGTCTTCGTTGCTGCGCGAGGACTTTCTCTAGTTGCGGCAAGCAGGGGCTACTCTTCGTTGTGGTGCGTGGGCCTCTCATTGTGGTGGCTTCTCTTGTTGCCGAGCACAGGCTCTAGGGGTGCGGGCTTCAGTAGTTGTGGCACATGGGCTCAGTAGTTGTGGCATGTGGGCTTAGTTGTTCCACGGCATGTGGGATCTTCCTGGACCAGGGATCAAACCTGTGTCCCCTGCATTGGTAGGCAGATTCTTATCCACTGTGCCACCAGGGAAGCCCTAGCAAGTAAAATTTAATGTTCAATTTGAGAGAAGTTGACTGCTGTGGATTAAAATTTTTAAATCGTAAGGAACTGAATTACCTTCAATGCATAGAAGTATGCATGATTGTATGATGGTATGTATACAATCCATGTTTAATTGATATATTTATATATTAAAGTCTTAGGTATTATTTAGTTTATATAAAATATACACTCTTTTTCATAGTACTTTAATTTCTGGTCAGTTTATTGTCTTGAATTGCTTCTTTACAAGTAGACTGTATGTTTAATTTACATGATTATAAACTTTATGCAGCTTTTTTATTGCTGAAAAGTGGCTGGGTAAATTTGTTTCACTTCCACGAATATAAGAACGTCTGATGGCATCTATATTTTAGAATAAAACTTGAAAACTTGTTGAAATTGAAATCTTTGGTGATTGGAAAAGCGGAATAAACACAGTTTTAAAAGAATGATAGAATTTCAGCCTGTAAGGGAAATTGTAAGCATCTAATCAATAGATTTAATTCCATTCATAAATCTAAAGAAGATAAAATGTGTTATGATCTATATATTGATTATTGTTGAGGTGTATCTACTAAAAGTAATGTAATTGCTGGATGAAGATCAAATAACTTAAAAGAATGTGAAATACAGAAACCGGCATATATTTATATATCAAACATAAATTTTCCTCAAAAATCTGTACCATAGTGATTTCAGTATTTGACTTTGTTTTGTTTTATTGTGAATAGTGAACTTGACTTTCTTCTCTCTGTGATACTGAATTATTTCATGAATCCAACTTTCTAAGTCATCAAAGGAGAAAAACATGGAGCTTATTAAAGTAAGAATTATGAGTAAAGTTATTGCCTTTGTAACAAAAAAAATTACTAAACTAATATCTATGACGCAAATCATTACCATTTGTAAATTAGTCATTACATGGCCAATGGTAGCAAAACTGATATAAAATGAAAGAGCTAGGTAATTTTTTTTAACTAAATGTAGAGAAAGTTCAGAAGGATGTTTAGAAAGAAGGGGAATTTTGCAAGATGCTTAGATATAATGAAATGGAGAAACAAGTTTTGCATATCATTATCCTGAAAACTTATCATTTTGAAGAAAATTAGTTAAGATAGGTATTAAAACATAATGACTGCTAATGGGTAAAATTCTTAACACATTGATTTTTATACATATCCATATAAGGATTCTAATAGAAATATTCATACATGATTTTTATACATATCCATATAAGGATTCTAATAGAAATATGCATACAGTATGCACTTATTAATGCTGGATAATTATAAAGCTTTTATATTAATAATGGTACAATAAAATGCCCCAAAGTGAGAGAACAAACTAGAGGGAAATGAGGAGAGTCTCAGAATGTAAGAGAGCCTTTTAGTGACTGAGTAATTTTAAGTGTTTGTCTTATCTTAATATAGCTAGGTGAAATTATATATGATTTCATTGTCAAGGGACAGTGGGCTGCTATAACCATGGAACACCAGTTGAGGAATGTTAGAATCCATTGCAGACACTACTGGATCTATCCACACATAAGACTAGGAAAGTCTTCCTGGGAGATAATTAAAGGCAATTTTGAAGAAAAGGAACTCTTACTGCAAAAGATGAAGTGATTTATCTAGGCACATAGGAAATCTGTGGCAAGATGGAAACATAACCCAAGGCCAGTTACATACATCTAAAGAATTACTTTGGCCATTTTGACAAACTCAAGTATCACCACAGGATAATGCACTTAAGGATGCTTAATAAATATTACTCATAAGTAAAGTAAATAGACCCTGTTTTTTATAATGTAGAGATTTTAACATTTTATGAACTAGAAGTCTCTGCTAAATATAAGTTGCCAATTATTGCTTTAATCTATTCCACAGCCAGGGTCCTCAGTGATTTAATAAAGAGAATAAGTGAAGCGCACAAGGAACCAATAATGCATTAACAAGCAGAGCAGAACTTCTTAGTTAAATATGGTCGGTTTTGATTTTTGTTAATTTATGTTACATTTGAATAACTATCTTCCTTTGTAACTCTAGAGTTTGACAGAATTAATATTTTCTATCAGATCCTAATTTTGTATAGTTAAATTTCAGAGGCAGGGTAACTTGATTTCCAGAATGGGATATTGATTTTATATCCTTAAAGCTTGTTTTAGATATAGGAATAATTGATCAGTGACATTTAACTGATTTTCTCTGGGGCAGATGATCAGCAAAGCAATAAAAAAGTTAAGGAATGAAAGCTAATAGTAATTCCTGTGCATAGGCCAGTTACGTAACATACATATTTGATTAACTATGAAATCATGGCTTTGCATGCAGATCATTTTTTCTGTTTATTAAGATTAGAAGAGTGATACCTTTTCTAAAAGAAAGGTATTATATTCACTTTGCCTGAAATAATGGTAGTGCTAATCACACATTAACAGTAAAATAATCATACACATAAATAAAGCATCCAAATCAGCAAACGGAGAAATGATAAGTATTATTTTTTCAAAGCTTTATGAAAGTATAGGGAAAATAAATCTTATGTAAAACATCCATTGGATTTGTGGGGGTGTATTAAAAGAAAAAGAAATCCCTGCTGGCTGAACTTCTTCTCAAACCCTAAGCTTTATAGACACAAAGAAAAAAAAAAAGGAGCTTAAATCAGCTTCATACCGGTTTTCGGTAAGGTTGATTAATTGTTGCTAATTGCAACTTGCCACAGCCAGAGACAGCAGCTTTGTCAGAGATAATTTAGTGGGGAGGAACAGGGAGAAAAGAGAAGTGTTTGTAAAATTTGAACTTTCAGAAGTTACTCTCTATCTCACTGTACTGAGGATGCAAAAATGTAACACAGTATTAGGAGAAGCACACATCCTGAAATAAGATGCAATTAAGTATTTTTTTAACTCCTTAGTAATTACATACATATCAATTAGCCAAGCAAAAACTTGGCCAGTCTTTGTTTATTTGATCAGGGTAACAGTCAAATTCTATAATTCAATCATCTGAATTCATTTTGAGCATAATAAACACAGTCATAACCTAAATGCAATATCATTCATCTCTAATAGAATTTTTCACACTGGAGCTAAGAGTAATGGTGAAAAATAACATTTATAAGAGCTAATGATGTGCCTAACATTGTTCTAAGAGAGGTTCAGCTCATTTAATCTCCTCCCAAACTAATGAACTAATTAATACTATTGTTCTGACTACAATTGAAGAAACAGAGACACAGAGGGGTTAAATAGTTACTCAGGGTCACAAGTAATAAGTGGTGGAACAGAGATTTGAACCACTATACCATGCTGTCACAGCAGCTTTATTTCATGCATATAAAAAACAGATATTGGAAGAGATGACTTGTGTTTTCAGGAATATCAGCTATAATTGAAGAACTGTTCTAGTTTTCAGGTTTGGCCAGTGATGATTCAGGACAATTTTAGAGAAGTAGATTCAGCAAAGACCTCACTTTTCCAATCCACCCTTATTTACATATTTGTAATTTAAAAGTTATGTTGCTTTAAAAAGGATAGGTATACATCCCTGTTTAAAAATACCAATAACTCCTACGAGGCAAAGCAAACTCAGTTTTTCTGTCTCCATTTATAGTCCAGCCCCTAAGATTAGAATATATGTTGGAAATAAACAGATTTATTAATATATCAAGTTTCTGAGAAATATTTAATAAGGATAATTATAAACTTGAGAAAAAAACTTGATAATTATAAAGAAAAAAATTGCCCATCCAGCCAGACTGTTAACTATTCATACCTCTGATAGGTGGAGACTCTTGAACTACATTCTTTAGAATAAATGGCAAAATAACAGATGACTATATTTCAGTGCTCATTCCTATAGGGTTAGATAGATATTTCTTGTTTACATGTGAGTATAAATATAAGGAAGCCAACAACTACTTTTAAAAATTATTGTCGTAAAATATCCATCACAAAATTTACTATTTAAACTACTTTGCACTGACTATTCAGTGATATCAAGCACATTCACATTGTGCGACCATCATCACTATCCACCTCTAGATATTTGCCATTAACATCTTCTTTCAAAGATACAAGAATACTGTGAAGATGCTGAGGAGGTCGTGAAGGAAGAGCTGGCTGCTGCCAAGAAGGTCCTGCTACAGCTCCTGGGTTTACCGCTACCTAACCTGAGGTTGGGACAGGTCTGAAGGTGGCAGGTGCCCTCTGTGCCTTTTCAGCAGTTCCCTTCTGACCTGGAGCCCTCAGCCGGCCCTGAAGATGGGTCCGCAACTTCCACTGCTCAGGCCTCCAATAGCCCGGTGGCTGACAGGGTCTTGGTGCTCCAGCTGGGTGCCAGGCCTGAGCCTCTGAGGTGGGAGAGCTGAATTCAGGACATTGGACGACCAGAGACCTCCCGGCCCCACATATTATCAATTGGCAAGAGCTCTCCCAGAGATCTCCGTCTCAACGCTAAGACCCAACTCCATTCAGCGACCAGCAAGCTCCAGTGCTGGATAGCCCATGCCAAACAACTAGCAAGACAGGAACACAACCCCACCCATTAGCAGAGAGGCTGCCAAAAATCATAATAAGGTCACAGACACCCCAAAACACACCACCAGATGCAGTCTTGCCCACCAGAAAGACGAGAACCAGCCGCATCCTCCAGAACACAGGAACCAGTCCCCTCAACCAGGAAGCCTACACAACCCACTGAACAAACCTTACCCACTGGGGGCAGATACCAAAAACAATGGGAACTACGAACGTGCAGCCTGTGAAAAGGGGACCCCAAACACAGTAAGTTAAGCAAAATGAGAAGATGAAGAAATACTCAGCAGATGAAGGAGCAAAGTAAAAACCCACCAGACCAAACAAATGAAGAGGAAATAGACAGTCTACCTGAAAAAGAATTCAGAGTAATGATAGTAAAGATGATCCAAAATCTTGGAAATACAAGAAAAGTTTAACAAGGACCTAGAAGAATTAAAGACCAAACAAACAATGATGAACAACACAATAAATGAAAATAAAAATTCTCTAGAAGGAATCAATAGCAGAATAACTGAGGCAGAAGAATGGATAAGTGAGCTGGAAGATAAAATGTTGGAAATAACTGCCTGGGAGCAGAATAAAGAAAAAAGAATGAAAAGAATTGAGGACAGTCTCAGAGACTTCAGGGAAAACATTAAACGCACCAGCGTTCAAATTATAGGGGTGCCAGAAGACGAAGAGAAAAAGAAAGGGACTGAGAAAATATTTAAAGAGATTATATTTGAAAACTTCCCTAATTTAGGAAAGGAAATAGTCAATTAAGTCCAGGAAGCATAGAGAGTCCCATACAGGATAAATCCAAGGAGAAACACACCAAGACACATATGAATCAAATTATCAAAAATTAAATACAAAGAAAAAATATTAAAAGCAGCAAGGGAAAAGCAACAAATAACATACAGGGGAATCCCCATAAGGTTAACAGCTGATCTATCAGCAGAAACTCAGCAAGCCAGAAGGGAGTGACAGAACATATTTAAACTGATAAAAGGGAAAAACATACAACCAATATTATTCTACCCAGCAAGGATCTCATTGAGATTTGACAGAGAAATTAAAATCTTTACAGACAAGCAAAAGCTAAGAGAATTCAGCACCACCAAACCAGCTTTACAACAAAAGCTAAAGGAATTTCTCTAGGCAGGAAACAAAGAGAAGGAAAAGACCTACAATAACAAACCCAGAAAAATTTAAGAAAATGGTAATAGGAACATACATATTGATAATTACCTTAAATGTAAATGGATTAAATGCTCCAACCGAAAGACATAGACTGGCTGAATAGATACAAAAACAAGACCCGTATATATGCTGTCTACAAGACACCCACTTCAGACTTAGGGACACACACAGAGTGAAAGTGAGGAGGTGGAAAAAGATATTCCATGCAAATGGAAATCAAAAGAAAGCTGGAGTAGCAATTCTCGTATCAGACAAAATAGACTTTAAAATAAAGACTATTTAAAATAAAGCCTTTAAATAAAGTGACAAAGAAGGACACTACATAAGGATCAAGGAATCAATCCAAGAAGAATATATAACAATTGTAAACATTTATGCACCCAACATAGGAGCACCTCAATACATAAGGCAAATGCTAACAGCCATAAAAGGGGAAATCGACAGTAACACAGTATAGTAGGGGACTTTAACACCACACTTTCACCAATGGACAGATCATCCAAAATGAAAAAAATAAGGAAACACAAGCTTTAAATGACACATTGAACAAGATGGACTTAATTGATATCTATAGGACATTCCATCCAAAAACAACAGAATACACTTTCTGCTCAAGTGCTCATGGAACATTCTCCAGGATAGATCACATCTTGGGTCACAAATCAAGCCTTGGTAAATTTAAGAAAATTGAAATCATATCAAGTATCTTTTCCAACCACAACGCTATAAGACTAGATATTAATTACAGGAAAAATACTGTAAAACATACAAACACATGGAGGCTAAACAATATGCTCCTAAATAACCAAGAAATCACTGAAGAAATCAAAGAGGAAATCAAAAAATACCTAGAAACAAATGACAATGAAAACACAACGGCCCAAAACTTATGGGATGCAGCAAAAGCATTTCTAAGAGGGACGTTTTTAGCAATATAGTCATACCTCAAGAAACAAGAAACATCTCAAATAAACAACCTAACGTTACACCTAAAACAATTAGAGAAAGAAGAACAACAAAAAAAAAACCCCAAAGTCAGCAGAAGGAAAGAAATCATAAAGATCATATCAGAAATAAATGAAAAGAAATGAAGGACACAATAGCAAAAATCAAGAAAACTAAAAGCTGGTTCTTTGGGAAGATAAAGAAAATTGATAAAACATTAGCCAGACTCATGAAGAAACAAAGGGAAAAGACTCAAATCAACAGAATTAGAAATGAAGGAGAAGTAACAGCTGACACTGCAGAAATACAAATGATCATGAGAGATTACTACAAGCAACTATATGCCAATAAAATGGACAACCTGGAAAAATGAACAAATTCTTAGAAAAGCACAACCTACTGAGACTGAACCAGGAAGAAATAGAAAATGTAAACAGACCAATCACAAGCACTGAAATTGAAACTGTGATTAAAAATCGTCCAACAAAGAAAAGCCCACAACCAGATGGCTTCACAGGCGAATTCTATCAAACATTTAGAAAAGAGCTAACTAACACTTATCCTTCTCAAAGTGTTCCAAAATATAGCAGAGGGAGGAACATTCCCAACTCATTTTACAAGGCCAACATCACCCTGATACCAAAACCAGACAAAGATGTCACAAAAAAAGAAAACTAGATGCTGATATCACTGATGAACATAGATGCAACCTCAACAAAATACTAGCAAAAAGAATCCAACAGCACATTAAAAGGATCATACACCATGATCAAGTGGGGTTTATCCCAGGAATGCAAGCATTCTTCAATATACACAAATCAATCAATGTGATACACCATATTAACAAATTGAAGGAGAAAAACCATATGATCATCTCAATAGATGCAGAAAAAGCTTTTGACAAAATTCAACACCTATTTATGATAAAAACCCTCCAAAAAGTAGGCATAGAAGGAACTTACCTCAACATAATAAAGGCCATATATGACAAACCCACAGCCAACATCATTCTCAATGGTGAAAAACTGAAACCATTTCCCTAAGATCAGGAACAAGACAAGGTTGCCCACTCTCACCACTATTATTCAACATAGTTTTGGAAGTTTTAGCCACAGGAATCAGAGAAGAAAAAGAAATAAAAGGAATCCAAATTGGAAAAGAAGAAGTAAAACTGTCACTGTTTGCAGAGGGCATGATACTATACATAGATAATCCTAAAGATGCAACCCGAAAACTACTAGAGCTAATCATTGTATTTGGTAAAGTAGTAGGATACAAAACTAATGCACAGAAATCTCTTGCATTCCTATACACTAATGATGAAAAATCTGAAAGAAAAATTAAGGAAACACTCCCATTTACACTGCAACAAAAAGAATAAAGTACCTAGGAATAAACCTACCTAAGTAGACAAAAGACCTGTCATGCAGAAAACTATGACACTGATGAAAGAAATTAAAGATGATACAAACAGATGGAGAGATATACCATGTTCTTGGATTGGAAGAATCAACATTGTGAAAATGACTATAGTACCCAAAGCAATCTACAGAGAAAATGCAATCCCTGTCAAACTACCAATGGCATTTTTCACAGAACTAGAACTAAAAATTTCATAATTTGTATGGAAACACAAAAGACCCTGAAGAGCCAAAGCAATCTTGAAAAAGAAAAACGGAGCTGGAGGAATCAGGGTCCCAGACTTCAGACTATACTGCAAAGCTACAGTCATCAAAACAGTATGATACTGGCACAAAAACAGAAATATAGATCAATGGAACAGGATAGAAAGCACAGAGATAAACTCACGCACATACGGTCACCTTATCTTTGATAGAGGAAGCAAGAATATACAATGGAGAAAAGACAGCCTCTTCAATAAGTGGTGCTGGGAAAACTAGACAGCTACATGTAAAAGAATGAAATTAGAACACTTCCATACACAAAAATAAACTCAAAATGGATTCAAGACCTAAATGTAACACCAGACACTATCAAACTCTTAGAGGAAAACATAGGCAGAACACTCTATGACATAAATCACAGCAAGATCCTTTTTGACCCACCTCCTAGAGAAATGGAAATAAAAACAAAAATAAACAAATGGGACCTAATGAATCTTAAAAGCTTTTGCACAGCAAAGGAAACCATAAAACAAGACGAAAAGACAACCCTCAGAATAGGAGAAAATATTTGCAAATGAAGCAACTGACAAAGGATTAATCTCCCAAATATACAAGCAGCTCATGCAGCTCAATATCAAAAAAACAAACAACCCAATCCAAAAATGTGCAGAAGACCTAAATAGACATTTCTCCAAAGAAGATATACAGATTGCCAACAAACACGTGAAAGAATGCTCAACATCATTAATCATTAGAGAAATGCAAATCAAAACTACAATGAGGTATCACCTCACAGCAGTCAGAATGGCCATCATCAAAAAATCTACAAACAATAAATGCTGGAGAGGGTGAGGAGAAAAGGGAACACTCTTGCACTGTTGGTGGGAATGTAAATTGATACAGCCACTATGGAGAACAGTATGGAGGTTCCTTAAAAAACTAAAAATAGAACTACCATACGACCCAGCAATCCCATTACTGGGCATATACCCTGAGAAAACCATAATTCAAAAAGAGTCATGCACCACAATGTTCATTGCTGCTCTATTTACAATAGCCAGGACATGGAAGCACCCTAAGTGTCCATCGACAGATGAATGGATAAAGAAGATGTGGCACATATATACAATGGCATATTACTCAGCCATAAAAAGAAACGAAATTGAGTTATTTGTAGTGAGGTGGATGGACCTAGTGTCTGTCATACAGAGTGAAGTAAGTCAGAAATAGAAAAACAAACACTGTGTGCTAACACATATATACGGAATCTAAAAAAAAAAAAAAATGTTTCTGAAGAACCTAGGGGCAGGATGGGAATAAAGATGTAGAGAATGGACTTGAGGACACGGGGAGGGGAAGGTTAAGCTGGGATGAAGTGAGAGAGTGGCATTGACATATATACACTACCAAATGTAAAATAGATAGCTAGTGGGAAGCAGCCGTATAGGACAGGGAGATCAGCTCCGTTCTTTTTGACCACCTAGAGGGGTGGGATAGGGAGGGTGGGAAGGAGACGCAAGAGGGAGGGGATATGGGGATATATGTATATGTATAGCTGATTCACTTTGTTATAAAGGAGAAACTAACACACCATTGTAAAGCAATTATGCTCCAATAAAGATATTTTTTTTAAAAATGAAGGAATATACTAAGAATTTAAGGCCTCGGGTGGTTAGCTTAAATTTTAGATATAAGCATTTATTTTCATTTCCCTGAGAAGAAGAAATCCAACTTACTTATGTCAACATAATCTCCACTGTTTCCTGTTATTCCTACTATGTGTTTATTTCTCCTTTACAAACAAGAAATGAAGTATCTACTTAGAGTTTTTTTCTGTTTTTATAATGTAAAATGCTCCAGGAACTTCATATCAAAGCTACATTCATATTTACTCAGAAGAAGCGATTTTAATTTGTTAGAATTGCAAATCATCTGGTGAATTCATTGACATGAAACATTTTCTGTATACAGGAAATTATCATTTTTACTGTAGTCATAATGCAATACAAAAGAAAGCTGCTTAAAATAATATGATTTTTAAAATACATGTTCTGTATTTTAGACAATTCCAAACTAGTTTAGTTGCTTTTACTTGAACAGCTGAAATATATTGGCAGTATCAAATGATAATGACAGCATGTTATATAGGTAAATATGTCAACATATAAAAACCTGAAATTCTCATTGAATTTTTAACTGTCTAATCTAACTTTTCCTAGAGAAAACAAATCTAAATAATACTACTAGGGGAAAAAATTCTACTTTTTATTTCATTTTTCTCATGCCTAACATTATCTCTGAGTGACTTGAATATTTTAAAAAAATGATAGACGAACAAAAAAATTGTAAATTCTCTGTCTACTTCCACCTTTGAAAAGAACTTGACATTTTCATTAGAATGTCTTGAAATTGTTCTTTATAAAGTAATTTGAAGGTAAAAGTATTGAAATCATATTACTGTTTCTAAAGCAGAACATAAAATTGTGATACTTTTTGATAGTTATGTCCTGGCATAAAATTGCAAAGTTTTTAATCTTCTCTGCATCTTTGGAGTGAAAATGGGCTATTTGCCAATATTCATATTGTCAAAATTCAAACTATTAGTCTAATTTGTCTAATTATATTAGATTAATCTGTCTAAACATTAAAAGCTGTTTCAAAGTCATTCAGCCATATGCCATCTTGGTATTTTTAACTAAATAAGGAGCATTTTATTCCTCCATCATGGCCCTCAACCTCCTACCAGGCATTGCCAATTCCATTTTCTCAGATTTGAATTTTATTCCAGGCCTCATAGTTGATTTATATTTTTCTGGCTCTTTATTAATGTATGGGTCAAAACTAAAATATTCATTCACATTTAAAGTGATAATTTGTGTTAATAGTAAATTCTATTTTTTCTAATATTTTCCCAAAGGGAATTTGGCACTAACCCTCAGCAAAGCATCAATATGTGTCTATGAACAATTACCTAACAGTCTTTAGTAAGTTTTTTTACCATCTGTAATAAAGCCAGTGATTTTAGACCCCCATTTCAGATAAATGTGGAGATTCTTTAAAAACTACATTCTATCGAGTTTGTGCTTTAAGACGTGTTTTTATCAGTAACAAAACCTGGATAAAAGCACTAAAAAAATCACCACAGCAAAATTCCCCAAATAGGCATCATATAAATGGGCATTCAGACTTTTGAAAACCTAACAGTGACACAGTGACTCAGGCAAGATAGGATTAAAAGGCCATTTTGCTATGGCAGTGGTTGGTAATGTTTTCTTTCTTAGATATACTCTCTTCACATATTTATTTTGAACCAGCACTACAATACTTATTCGCCAACAGAGTATAATTAACCTTTCTTTCTTGAGCTGGTCCTTTCAAAAATCTTGCTCCTGCAAAACTCTTAAGTCTCACCTCTTACCGTGTTCCTTGTATTCTCCAAATCATATTACTTTTTCTTCCCTCTCCCAACTTTTTTTCTATTCCACTGTTGGTCTGGATAACTCCAAGTAAAAAATTCAAAACTCATTTTCGTATGTTACTCTGTCAGCAAGTCTTTCTTTGTCCACCTCCCACCCACCACTCCAGCAGGCTGGGCAAAAATGGGTGCATGCATCTTTTTATTGTATTGTTACAATGTGTATGTTTAGTATTTGTTTTCCCCCCTACCTGATCCTCCCAGATCTGGCAGTAAATGCTAACAAACATGTTTTATATTTTATAGTTCTCACTTTTTAAAACAAACTATTTTTTTAAAAGAAAAGTCCCTTGGGAGGATTATTTATATCATTAATCCATTTATTGCAGTAACCATTACTGCCATATGACACTCAGGTACTAATGCAGATAATAGGTAGCGCCACCTAGAGTATGTTGCTATGATAGATTGAGTCTGTGCCTGGAGCTCAACAGGAAAGAGTGTTATAATCAATTGTGAAGTCTGCCATTGAAATGGAAGGGAGGAGAGGAGGCATGATTACCTGCCCTGATGAAACAGTCAGATTAGATCATGTATTAGCGATAAAATGAGTAGCGATAATGGGAGAATGACATGAATATCCGAGAATGGAAATCTGTTGAGCAGAAACCCAGCGGACTCTGGGCAACCAAGAAATAACATGAAGGGTGTGTGTGTGTGTGTGTGTGTGTGTGTGTGTGTGCGCACCTGTATAACAGAGAAAAGGAAAAGGGAAATAGAGTTATACCTACAAGAAAACTAAATTTTTCCCACTTTTGTTTGGGGTTATATTTCTTTCAACCTCTGCCTATTATTTGTGCTGCACCATACCTCAAATACTATCTCAACAGGAATGTCTCCTATAGTTGTCCTGTGATTTACAAAATTTTCTATATTAGACTGCAGAAAGTCATTGTCTTTTCCATTCCCCATTCTAGAACACCACTTAGTGTTTTCATTTTTTGCCTCTCAAACCAGCTACATTTATTCTTATATGTGAATGAAATTAGTCATAACATCAGCTCTCTGAACATATAATCTTGCTGAAATGTGGCAGAAATGCAAATAAAATGTAAAGCTTGTTTAGCATAAAAGAACATGGATGCTCCTTTTCAAGTACTGTACTGTTCTAAATATAAACCTTATTGTTCATAAATCTTCTCCAACTAAGTTTTGAAGTTAATGCTGTCTTACCCATAGAGCTGACTTTATTTTCAGGCAAACAGGATTCTGTTATGTGAATAACCAGGGGGAGAGACTGAGAGACAGTGCAAGTTCTGATGATTGTTCAAGCAATTTAATACAGATTTGGGGATAAAGTACAAGTGTTTGTTCCCTTGGATTACAAATACATAATACTTGAATGTTTCCTACTACATACTTTCTATAAAATTATAAAAACAGAGTTGTTCACAAAGATAAGGAAAAATTAGCTGTGATTTGAGTGTTCAGATATAATTAAGAATGTAAATATTTCAAATGGCCAGTGCTATTTGTACTGATAGAGTTCATTCATGTTGTCTGAAGTTACCTTAAGTATTACCTAAAGACATCCTCCTCATAGGAAACAAAAACAAAGGCAAATTTTGTCTCTAATGCTTTGGTTTTACCATAAAGCAGATAAACCGAGTATTATGTGTTTTTTGTGGCTCCAATCTGTATAATAAATATTTCAAACTCCACTTTTTTGACAACTAAAAAAGTGATCTACTTTGGTGTCTTCCTCTAAACTAGATCCCCTAGGGATTTGGATCATGGCTTTAGATTTCAGTCAGCCATTAGCCGGGTAAGGCCTTAAAGATTCATCTCCATTTACACACATATGGAGAATTGTACTGATTGAAATATATATATGTAATGTGTGGTACAGGCATTGCTATGGAGGGGTTCTTTATTAATTAGGAAAAGGCTAGCTACTATAAAAAAAAAACCAATATTTGAGGAGTGTAATACAAAACAAATTTACTTGGCCTTGAAACATCCTAACATGAGTATTTTGAGTTGTTGGAGCTGTGAAGGGGCTCTGCTCCATGCAGTCATTCAGGGACCCAGGAGAATGGAGTTTCTTCCATTTCCAAAGATATGACTTCCAGGATCTCCCTAGAGGCACACCTGGTTTTTAATCACCTTGATCCAGAAGAGACAGGCATTGCTTATGTTCGTATTTTCTTCAGCCACTTCCCAGCATTAATTCTCATCATGAAGAGAGAGTAAAAATCTTTGATAGATAGTTAACTATTTTTGTCATAGTCCCATACTTGAATAAATCTATGCAATCCCTTTGGAAAAAACAGAATAATATACTGCCAATACTAGTTACCCAGCTAGGTAATATATGCAGACATCATTAAATGTTGCAGCAGCCTTCTATGAGATTTCCATGCTTCCATACCTGTACTTCCTACTGTCCATTCACCACATAGCAACTAGAGTGTTACTTGAAAAATGCAAATCAGTTACTTTAAATTCTTTGCTTGCAATCCTCATGTCTCTTTGAACGTAGAATAAAGCGCAAACTCCTAACCAGGGCTATCAGGGAGTGACTATCTGGCCCTGCTTAACTCTCTACTCTGATATCTTACCTCTCTCTCCCTTGTTCCCTATATTTTAGCTACACTTAACTTCTTTCTGACTCATGCGCATCTCAAAAATTATGCATTTACTGTGACTTCCGCCTTAACTGCTCATCCTTCAGATTTCCACGTGTAAGACTTCTCATTCAGATTGAAGCTCCCATGTCCCATCTTCAGAGAGGTCCATCCTGACCACCTTAGCTAAAGAAGCAGCCTCACAACCAGCCACTCTAGACCATGACCTTGCTTGATGTTCTTGCTAACACTTGTCAGTCCTATGATACATGGCACTTTATAACAAATGTATTTTATAACTTAGATGACCTGTTTTGACTTATCATTTGATAATGAGGAAACTATGAATAAGATCCACTACTGACTTCCCTAAGGTCATATAGCTGTTAATGGCGGAGCTGAGGCCCAGAAGCAACTAGCTATTTCCAACATTTATTTTATAAAATACCTTGGAGAATGTAAGATATAATGGCCACCTCATATTTGTTTGATTGAACTGATATTTCTTTTTCAGAGAGAAGGCAACCTACTACTTGTTAGCAAATAATAGGTAGGATGTAGCTTTTAAATAAATACCAGGTTCCAGACAAGTGAAATGTAAAAATGAACAGTCTATAGCTACATGTTCAATATAGTAGTCTCTAACTATATGAGGACATTTCAATTTAAATTAAGTAAAATTAACAATTAGTTCCTCAGTCATACTAGAGAGATTTTGGTTCTCTGTAGCCACATGTGGCGAATGGCTACCATAGTTGATAGTTCACAGAACATTTGAATCATCCAGAAAGTTCTGTCACATAGTGTTGGTCTATAGGTTTGTCTTTCTTATCCTCTCATTAGGTTTCTTATTCCTGGTTCTGGATACCGTAACTCTCTTTTTCTTTCTAATAAGTTAATCTTAGAATAATTGCTCCATTTTCTGTACTGAATGTCAGAGGCAGGCTTTCAACAAAGCAGTTGAGGTGAGGCAGGGAGGGGCATAATTGCAGTTCCCTGTGAATCTCTATGAAAGATGGTGCTCATAATTTGTATTTAATTTCTATTTTGATGACAATTGGTGATTTTCTAACACTGTTTTAGAAAAATAGGACTGTAAGAACTTTGAACTCACATGATTGTGCAAAACTTTCCAGGACATTATATTGTGACATCGGGGAGTTGCATAATAAGTTTGCCCCCTGTGAAATAAATATAGATCCTCCATGCTCTTCCCTTTTTACCTTTATTCTAGTTGCTGGATGCCAGGGACACATTTACCAGCTTATTACCTGTTTGCAAGGAAATAAGTATCATTTCTGACCTCTTAAGGACACTTGCTAGTAACTCAGGAATAAGCAGCTCAGCCTCTGTCTCAGGCTCTGTAAATGGTGATGCTCCTGTTTGTCTCACATATACTAGAGAAGGGATATTTTCGAATATTCACTGATTTGGACTATTGTTTCAGTATTGCAAGGTGACTTCAAATATAATAGAGGTTCTTTTTGTTATTCTTGTTGTGAAAAATATATTAATAAGGTCATAAAGGAGAACATAGATGACAGAATAGAACCCAATTACAAGAACTGGAAAATCATGTCAAAATTAATATTCTTCTGTTAATGGGCATGATGATCACTGTCATTTTCTAAGCTTGAATTTGCATGGCCTGCACTCCAGATGCAATTTCCTATGATCCAATGTGGTAAGCCATTCTGAGGCAGTTTCTGTACTGTAGCATTATTATCCCAATAGCTAGACTTTGCCCAAACCAAGTCAAAATGATTCATATGGAATATTCCCTGTCTTGTCATACAAATACAAATGAATATTGTATTTCTCAATATGTAACTTAAAGGGGAACATTGACTAATTGGAGAGGAAATACCCGAGATGGTGAGAGAACTGATAAGGAGATTGAATATGAATATGGAGACAAGTAGAAGAAAACAAGGGTGCTTGTCCTTGATAGAAAGCTGAGAAGGGACATGATAAGTTTTTTAACATGATTGTGAGTTTATCAAGAAAATGTGATTCTCCTATCTTTGTAATTTCAAACATCTGAAATGCGACAAATGGAGGGAAATTACCTGGATATAGATGTTGCATTAATGTAAGTGTTAAATGGTTGGTAATATCATCTTCCTACTAAATATATATATATTTTTTTAAATCAGTTTTTGTTTAAGCAGAGATTAAATTCCAATCTATTAGGAAATTTTGAAATGTTCATTTCTTGGCAGGTGGTTTTCTCTTACAAATTTCTAATTCTATGCTTTCTTCTAACTGTGATATACTGTGATTAATCAATAATTGTGAGCTGATGGACAAATAAACTAGCATTAATGGAAAGCGGTGATGATCCTTTATGAGACACAAGATAGTTTTACAACCAATCTACCCATTTATGTACCACACAAGTCTCATTACATTGGTATTTTTAGATGGCTCTGAAGGCATCCACGACCTCTATGATTAACCTGCCATGTATTTTGATACTTTGAATAAAACTTTCTTTTTAAAAGCACATTAGAAGACAATAAGATTTTTTTTTTTTTTTTTTTAGATTTTTTTTTTTTTTTTTTAAAGATTTATTGATTGATTGATTGATTGCTATGTTGGGTCTTCGTTTCTGTGCTAGGGCTTCCTCTAGTTGCAGCAAGTGGGGGCCACTCTTCATCGCGGTGCGCGGGCCTCTCACTATCACGGCCTCTCTTGTTGTGGAGCACAGGCTCCGGACGCGCAGGCTCAGTAGTTGTGGCTCACGGGCCTAGTTGCTCCGCGGCATGTGGGATCTTCCCAGACCAGGGCTCGAACCCGCGTCCCCTGCACTAGCAGGCAGACTCTCAACCACTGCGCCACCAGGGAAGCCCTAAGATTTTAAGATTTTAAAATTGTCTATAAAGTGATTCCTCCTAGTTTAATCTCTTTTTTATTTGATGAAATTTTAAAAACTATTTGTTTATTTATTTATTTAAATTTATTTGGTTGCGCCGGGTCTTAGGTGCAGCAGGCAGGCTCCTTAGTTGCAACATATGGGCTCCTTGGTTGTGGCATGCATGTGGGATCTAGTTCCCTGACCAGGGATCAAACCCGGGCCCCCTGCATTGGGAGCGTGGAGTCTTAACCACTGTGCCACCAGGGAAGTCCCTATTTGATGAAATTTGATGAAATATAAGTTTATTTTTAGACACATTGTTAAACTGTTCGAATTATTCATTCTATCCATACCTCCTTTTCTGAGACTTTGATAAAAATGTGAATTTCCCAAGAATTATGTAGAGAAATTGCCCCAAAATGCTATTTTAATGCAAATGAAATTCAGAAATTGCTTGGTTTTCCTTGTGCATTCTAACATAATTTACTCAAAATTGATGAACGAAATCACACTGGATTTTTTTAGTAATTGGCAATGGTCCCCGATGACCCAATTAAGCATAGAAGTTGTGTTTTTCAGAAATGTAATTTTAGAAAAGAAATAAGGAGATAAGTTCATTTAAGCACTATTCATATTACAATTGTAAAACTTTCTCTTATTAATACTGAAAACAATCAACTGAGGTGAGAATAAAATAACACAGCAGAATAATATACCAACACTCATTTAACGATATTATTTTGTTTTAGAGTTGTTCAAATGATGTTTTCTGTAAACAAAATATACATGGCAATTTTACCAATATTACAAAATGGAAAATACATAGTATATATGTAATTCTCTTATATAATGTAGTTTATGATTGATGTTGCAATAAAAATATTTGGCATAATGAATACTTTAAATTAGCCTGTAGGAACCACAGACAATAGAAACAATGCATCCTGGTATGACACTAAGGTTGAAAAACGACTTTTTCATTTCCTATTATAAAAGATTCTATTATCTGACAGTAATTTGATCTTCCTTGTTTTTATACAAAGTTATTTTTTGAAACCTATTTGGGTATTAAACTCAAAATGATGTTTGATATTGATTGTTTAAAAAAAATCCAGAACAGTCAACAACACAATATCAGAAGATATATAGAATAGCAATAATTTTTAAAAATAATATTTAAAATGTAGGAACCACTTTCAATATAATGGTTTAGCAATATGGATTATAGAGTTTGAGAGACATATATGAATATAACAACTTATTGGATAATTTTGTTATGATAGGAATGTGCTGTTAAATTTTCAAATGTAGTTAATTCCTCTCTAAGAGATTAAAATTAATTCTTAAAGTTAATTTATTTCTGAATATATTAAATTAGTTATATTAAGGAAATAATAAAACTGTTGGAAATTTTGTGTAACTTTTTACTACTGAGCTACTAGGTGGCCCCATCTAAACATCATGCAACATTAAAATAATTAATTCAAAATATTCCAACCTTCAAAACGGTTTTGAAAAATACTAATGTCTTAGGGGATTTCATTTGTAATGCACAGCTTGCCTTCTTTAAATTGTCTCTCCTCATTTTAACTCTTTTTCTATTTTCAAAACATAACGATCCTCACAATATCTTTATCTTCTTACTTTATGAAATCCCTAAAACCTTTTCACTAAACCAGTCCCCATAGGTTCTTGAGTTTCACCTCCTTCTCTTCCACATACTCTTCCCATCATCAACCGTTTCCCCTTCCCAATGCAAATTCATCCGACCCAATGGATGGCTCTCAGTTCTTCCACTCATCCCTAGGATCTGTGCAGTGAAGTCCTGGACACAGAATATTTACTCTTATTTTATTTTTTTGCAAGATTAAAATATATTATAATAAGGCAAAGAGGATGATATGTATTTATTTTTCAAATATGTTTATTTTTTTAACATCTTTATTGGAGTATAATTGCTTTAAAATGTTGTGTCCGTTTCTGTTTTAGAACAAAGTGAATCAGTTATACATACACATATGTCCCCATATCTCTTCCCTCTTGCATCTCCCTCCTTCCCACCCTCCCTATCCCACCCCTCTAGGTGGTCACAAACCACCGAGCTGATCTCCCTATGCCATGCAGCTGCTTCCCACTAGCTATCTATTTTACGTTTGGTAGTGTATATATGTCCATTCCAATCTCTCACTTTGTCCAAGCTTACCCTTCCCCCTCCCCGTATCCTCAAGTCCATTCTCTAGTAGGTCTGCATCTTTATTCCCATCTTGCCCCTAGGTTCTTCATGACCATTTTTTTTTAGATTCCATATATATGTGTTAGCATACGGTATTTGTTTTTCTATTTCTGACTTACTTCACTCTGTATGACAGTCTCTAGGTCCATCCACCTCACTACAAATAACTCAGTTTCGTTCCTTTTTATGGCTGAGTAATATTCCATTGTATATATGTGCCACATCTTCTTTATCCATTCATCTGTTGATGGACACTTAGGTTGCTTCCATGTCCTGGCTATTGTAAATAGTGCTGCAATGAACATGTTGGTACATGACTCTTCTTGAATTATGGTTTTCTCAGGGTATATGCCCAGTAGTGGGATTGCTGGGTTGTATGGTAGTTCTATTTTTCGTTTTTTAAGGAACCTCCATACTGTTCTCCATAGTGGCTGTATCAATTTACATTCCCACCAACAGTGCAAGAGTGTTCCCTTTTCTCCACACCCTCTCCAGCATTTATTGTTTCTAGATTTTTTGATGATGGCCATTCTGACCGGTGTGTGATGATATCTCATTGTAGTTTTGATTTGCATTTCTCTAATGATTAATGATGTTGAGAATTCTTTCACGTGTCTGTTGGCAATCTGTATATCTTCTTTGGAGAAATGTCTATTTAGGTCTTCTCCCATTTTTGGATTGAGTTGTTTGTTCTTTTAATATTGAGCTGCATGAGCTGCTTGTAAATTTTGGAGATTAATCCTTTGTCAGTTGCTTTATTTACAAATATTTTCTCCCATTCTGAGGGTTGTCTTTTCGTCTTGTTTATGGTTTCCTTTGCTGTGCAAAAGCTATTAAGATTCATTAGGTCCCATTTGTTTATTTTTGTTTTTATTTATATTTCTCTAAGAGGTGGGTCAAAAAGGATCTTGCTGTGATTTATGTCATAGAGTGTTCTGCCTATGTTTTCCTCTAAGAGTTTGATGGTGTCTGGCCTTATATTTAGGTCTTTAATCCATTTTGAGTTTATTTTTGTATATGGTGTTAGGGAGTGTTCTAATTTCATTCTTTTACATGTAGCTGTCTAGTTTTCCCAGCACCACTTATTGAAGAGGCTGTCTTTTCTCCACTGTATATTCTTGCCTCCTTTATCAAAGATAAGGTGACCATATGTGCATGGGTTTATCTCTGGGCTTTGTATCCTGTTCCATTGATCTATATTTCTGTTTCTGTGCCAGTACCATACTCTCTTGATTACTGTAGCTTTGTAGTACAGTCTGAAGTCAGGGAGCCTGATTCCTCCAGCTCTGTTTTTCTTTCTCAAGATTGCTTTGGCTATATGGGGTCTTTGGTGTTTCCATACAAATTGTGAAATTTTTTGTTCTAGTTCTGTGAAAAATGCCAGTGGTAGTTTGATAGGGATTGCATTGAATCTGTAGATTGCTTTGGGTAGTAGAGTCATTTTCACAATGTTGATTCTTCCAATCCAAGACATGGTATATCTCTCCATCTATTTGTATCATTAATTTCTTTCATCAGTGTCTTATAATTTTCTGCATACAGGTCTTTTGTCTCCTTAGGTAGGTTTATTCCTAGATATTTTATTCTTTTTGTTGCAGTGGTAAATGGGAGTGTTTTTGTAATTTCACTTTCAGATTTTTCATCATTAATGTATAGGAATGCAAGAGATTTCGGTGCATTAATTTTGTATCCTGCTACTTTACCAAATTCATTAATTAGCTCTAGTAGTTTTCTGGTAGCATCTTTAGGATTCTCTATGTATAGTATCATGTCATCTGCAAACAGTGACAGCTTTATTTCTTATTTTCCGATTTGGATTCCTTTTATTTCTTTTTCTTCTCTGATTGCTTTGACTAAAACTTCCAAAACTATGTTGAATAATAGTGGTGAGAGTGGGCAACCTTGTCTTGTTCCTGATCTTAGGGAAATGGTTTCAGTTTTTCACCATTGAGAATGATGTTGGCTGTGGGTTTGTCATATATGGCCTTTATTATGTTGAGGAAAGTTCCCTCTATGCCTGCTTTCTGGAGGGTTTTTATCATAAATGGGTGTTGAATTTTGTTGAAAGCTTTCTCTGCATCTATTGAGATGATCATATGGTTTTTCTCCTTCAATTTGTTAATATCGTGTATCACGTTGATTGATTTACGTATATTGAAGAATCCTTGCATTCCTGAGAAAAACCCCACTTGATCATAGTGTATGATCCTTTTAATGTGCTGTTGGATTCTGTTTGCTAGTATTTTGTTGAGGATTTTTGCATCTATGTCCATCAGCGATGTTGGCCTGTAGTTTTCTTTCTTTGTGACATCTTTGTCTGGTTTTGGTATCAGGGTGATGGTGGCCTCGTAGAATGAGTTGGGGAGTGTTCCTCCCTCTGCAATATTTTGGAAGAGTTTGAGAAGGATAGGTGTTAGCTCTTCTCTAAATGTTTGATAGAATTCACCTGTGAAGCAGTCTGGTCCTGGGCTTTTGTTTGTTGGAAGATTTTAAATCACAGTCTCAATTTCAGTACTTGTGATTGGTCTGTTTATATTTTCTATTTCTTCCTGGTTCAGTCTTGGAAGGTTGTGGTTTTCTAAGAATTTGTCCATTTCTTCCAGGTTGTCCATTTTATTGGCATATAGTTGCTTGTAGTAATCTCTTATGATCGTTTGTATTTCTGCAGTGTCAGTGGTTACTTCTCCTTTTTCATTTCTAATTCTATTGATTTGAGTCTTCTCCTTTTTTTTCTTGATGAGCCTGGCTAATGGTTTATCAATTTTGTTTATCTTCTCAAAGAACCAGCTTTTAGTTTTATTGATCTTTGCTATCATTTCCTTCATTTGTTTTTCATTTATTTCTGACCTGATCTTAATAATTTCTTTCCTTCTGCTAACTTTGGGGATTTTTTGTTCTTCTTTCTCTAATTGCTTTAGGTGTAAGGTTAGGTTGTTTATTTGAGATGTTTCTTGTTTCTTAAGGTAGGATTGTATTGCTGTAAACTTCCCTCTTAGAACTGCTTTTGCTGCACCCCATAGGTTTTGGGTCATCGTGTTTTCATTGTCATTTGTTTCTAGGTATTTTTTGATTTCCTCTTTGATTTCTTCAGTGATTTCTTGGTTATTAAGTAGTGTGTTGTTTAGCCTCCATGTGTTTGTATTTCTTACAAATTTTTTCCTGTAATTGATATCTAGTCTCATAGCGCTGTGGTTGGAAAAGATACTTGATATGATTACAATTTTCTTAAATTTACCAAGGCTTGATTTGTGACCCAAGATATGATCTATCCTACAGAATGTTCCATGAGCACTTGAGCAGAATGTGTATTCTGTTGTTTTTGGGTGGAATGTCCTATAGATATCAATTAAGTCCATCTTGTTTAATGTATCATTTAAAGCTTGTGTTTCCTTATTTATTTTCATTCTGGATGATCTGTCCATTGGTAAAAGTGGGGTCTTAAAGTCCCCTACTATGATTGTGCTACTGTCGATTTCCCCTTTTATGGCTCTTAGTATTTGCCTTATGTATTGAGGTTCTCCTGTGTTGGGTGCATAAATATTTACAATTATTATATCTTCTTCTTGGATTGATCCCTTGATCATTATGTAGTGTTCTTCTTTGTCTCTTGTAATAGTCTTTGTTTTAAAATCTATTTTGTCTGATATGAGAAGTGCTACTCCAGCTTTCTTTTGATTTCCATTTGCATGGAATATCTTTTTCCATCCCCTCACTTTCAGTCTGTATGTGTCCCTAGGTCTGAAGTGGGTCTCTTGTAGACAGCATATATACGGGTCTTGTTTTTGTATCCATTTAGCCAATTTATGTCTTTTGGTTGAAGATTTAATCCATTTACATTTAAGGTAATTATCAATATATATGTTCCTATTACCATTTTCTTAATTGTTTTGGGTTTATTATTGTAGGTCTTTTCCTTCTCTTGTGTTTTCTGCCTAGAGAAGTTCCTTTAGCATTTGTTATAAAGCTGGTTTGATGGTGTTGAATTCTCTTAGCTTTTGCTTGTCTGTAAAAGTTTTAATTTCTCCATCAAATCTGAATGAGATCCTTGCTGGGTTATCTTGGTTGTAGGTTTTTCTCCTTCATCACTGTAAATGTGTCCTGACACTCCCTTCTGGCTTGCAGAGTTTCTGCTGAAAGATCAGCTTATGGGGATTCCCTTATGTGTTATTTGTTGTTTTTCCCTTGCTGCTTTTAATATTTTTTCTTGTATTTAATTTTTGATAGTTTGATTAATATGTTTCTTGGCATGCTTCTCCTTGGATTTATCCTGTATGGGACTCTCTGTGCTTCCTGGACTTGACTAACTATTTCCTTTGCCATATTAGGGAAGTTTTCAACTATAATCTCTTCAAATATTTTCTCAGTCCCTTTCTTTTTCTCTTCTTCTTCTGGGACCCCTATAATTCGAATGTTGGTGTGTTTAATGTTGTCCTGGAGGTGTCTGAGACTGTATTCAATTCTTTTCATTCTTTTTTCTTTATTCTGCTCTGCGGTAGTTATTTCCACTGTTTTATCTTCCAGGTCACTTATCCGTTCTTTTGTCTCATTCTGCTATTGATCCCTTCTAGAGAATTTTTAATTTCATTTATTGTGTTGTTCATCACTGTTTGTTTGTGCTTTAGTTCTTCTAGGTCCTTGTTAAACGTTTCTTGTATTTTCTCCATTCTATTTGCAAGATTTTGGATATCTTTACTATCATTATTCTGAATTCATTTTCAGGTAGACTGCCTATTTCCTCTTCATTTGTTTGGTCTGGTGGGTTTTTGCCTTGCTCCTTCATCTGCTGTATGTTTCTCTGTCTTCTCATTTTGCTTAACTTACTGTGTTTGGGGTCTCCTTTTCACAGGCTGCAAGTTAGTAGTTCCCATTGTTTTGGTGTCTGTCCCCAGTGGCTAAGGTTGGTTCAGTGGGTTGTGTAGGCTTCCTGGTGGAGGGGACTAATGCCTGTGTTCTGGTGGATGAGGCTGGATCTTTTCTTTATGTTGGGCAGGTCCACATCTGGTGGTGTGTTTTGGGGTGTCTGTGGCCTTATTATGATTTTAGGCAGCCTCTCTGCTAATGGATGGGGTTGTGTTCCTGTCTTGCTAGTTGTTTGGCATAGGATGTCCAGCACTGTAGCTTCCTGGTTGTTGAGTGGAGCTGGGTCTTGGCGTTGAGATGGAGATCTCTGGGAGATTCTCGCTGTTTGATATTACGTGGAGCTGGGAGGTCTCTTGTGGGCCAGTGTCCTGAACTTGGCTCTCCCACCTCAGAGGCACAGTCCTGACGCCTAGCTGGAGCACCAAGAGCCTGTCCTCCAGACGACTCAGAATAAAAGGGAGGAAAAAAGGAAAGAAAAAAGAAGAAGATAAAATAAAATACAATACAATAAAGTTATTAAAATAAAAATAAAAAATAATTATTAAGAAAAAAAATTTTTAAGTAATAAAAAAGGACAGACAGAACCCTACGACAAATGGTAAAAGCAAAGCTATACAGACAAAATCTCACACAGAAGCATACACACTCACAAAAAGCAAAAAAGGGAAAAATATTTATATATCTTTGCTCCCGAAGTCCACCTCCTCAATTTGGGATGATTCATTGTCTATTCAGGTATCCCACAGATGCAGGGTACATCAAGTTGATTGTGGAGATTTAATCCACTGCTTCTGAGGCTGCTGGGAGAGATTTCCCTTTCTCTTTTTTGTTCCCACAGCTCCAGGGGTTCAGCTTTGGATTTGGACCCGCCTCTGCGTGTAGGCCGCCTGAGGGCGTCTGTTCTTTGCTCAGACAGGACGGGGTTAAAGGAGCAGCTGCTTCCGGTGCTCTGGCTCACTCAGGCCGGGGGGGAGGGAGGGGTACGGAGGCGGGGCGAGGCTGCGGCGGCAGAGGCCAGCGTGACGTTGCACCAGCCTGAGGCGCGCCCTGCGTTCTCCCGGGGAAGTTGTCCCTGGATCACAGGATCCTGGCAGTGGCGGGCTGCACAGGCACCCGGGAGGGGAGGTGTGGAGAGGGACCTGTGCTTGCACACAGGCTTCTTGGTGGCGGCAGCAGCAGCCTCAGCGTCTCATGCCCGTCTCTTGGGTCCGCGCTGATAGCCGCGGCTCGCACCCGTCTCTGGAGCTCGTTTAGGCGGCGCTCTTAATCCCCTCTCCTCGCGCACCAGCAAACAAAGGGGCAAGAAAAAGTCTCTTGCCTCTTCGGCAGCTCCAGACCTTTTCCCGGACTCCCTCCTGGCTAGCTGTGGCGCACTAGTCCCTTCAGGCTGTGTTCACGCCGCCAACCCCAGTCCTCTCCCTGGGATCCGACCTCCGAAGCCCGAGGCTCAGCTCCCAGCCCCCGCCCGACCCAGCGGGTGAGCAGAGAAGCCTCTCGGGCTGGTGAGTGCTGGTCGGCACCGATCCTCTGTGTGGGAGTCTCTCTGCTTTGCCCTCTGCACCCCTGTTGCTGCGCTCTCTTCCGTGGCTCCGAAGCTTCCCCCCTCCGCCCCCCACAGTCTCCGCCCGCGAAGGGCCTTCCTAGTGTGTGGACACCTTTCCTCCTTCACAGCTCCCTCCCAGAGGTGCAGGTACCGTCCCTATTCTTTTGTCTCTGTTTTTCCTTTTTTCTTTTGCCCTACCCAGCTATGTGGGGGAGTTTCTTGCCTTTTGGGAGGTCTGAGGTCTTCTGCCAGCGTTCAGTAGGTGTTCTGTAGGAGTTGTTCCACGTGTAGTTGTATTTCTGATGTATCTGTGGGGAGGAAGGTGATCTCCGCGTCTTACTCTTCCACCATCTTGAAGCTCTCTCCAGAATATTTACTCTTTATCTGGTCTGGTCAGAGCACAGAAAGTTGTGGTGAAAATATACAAATCATTATTTTACTTAACATACATGTACAATGTACACTCTTTGTGTTGAAAGGAATTGTTGGTTCTGGCAAGGTCCGGACCAGATTCAAAGGGTTATGAGCCCCACTACAGCAGAGAGCTCCTCACAGGTGACTTATTTCTCATTTGGCCTAGAAGATTCCTTGGGTTTGCAGAAGTGTGTTATTTGAAGATTGAGTCAATGAATGAAAGGGTATTGATGAAATTAATATACACTCCCCATAAAACAGGAAATAAAAAACTCTGCAGTAAAGAAATTTATTTAATTTAGCATTTTTCCAACCTTTTTTAACCAAACATTTGACTTTTTTTTTTCTGATACCTAGTAACATCTTGCAAAAATTTAGTGTACATTTTTGCATTTTGTACAAAAATTTTTCAAAGTTTTGTTAGCGTTGTCTTAGGTGATAAAGTTGATGATCAAAAAATATCTCTACATATAGTTCAATATTTTTCATTTATCTGAACCAAAGCAGATGCAGGAGAAATAAGAATTATTGAGCAAAAGTATAATAAGTAATATTTTACTTCTAATTTAATAAATGAGACATTCTAGAGCCTAAAAATAATAGGAGTAAATTAAAATTTATAACACGTGCTTAACTTTTTTAGGACACTATGTTAATTTTTAGCATTCCTCAAAAATTAATATAGTAAGTATTTCAGCTTTAAAAAGCACTGCATAAATATAACAGAATAACGAGTGGACTTTACATGGAATATTGACTGCATTTTATCCTGACTCAATGAAACGAGAATAAAAATCCTTTAAAAACATTGACCTACAGAAACTTTACAGTTTTCCTGGACTAAGGTCTTAACAGTTGAATGCTTCAGAGATTGTCTAATGTCTTCAGGAGGCCTAATAGATATGACTTCATTTCTTTCATTGCTGAAGATGCTTAGGATAATCCTGACTCACCACAGTTTAAAGCTTGGTCACTCTCAGGAATCAAACACAACCGGTGTACATGCAGAGAAAAAGACAAAACAGCCACCTACTCCAAAGCTTTAAAAATGGGGCGATGAACTGTGTTAATGCATTAGAGCTGCAGTGTCCCTAAGACACTAAAGGAGAGAAAGGAATAAAAAGAATTAGAGCCTGCTACCCTATGGTCTCTCTACCTTCAGTACATTTATATGGTCTGTTCTGTTGCTTTGCCTGGGTTGGGACCTGCTGAAAATTGAGACCAGCTGCAGAGTTTGGGATGAAGTGGGAGAGTGTCATGGACATATATACACTACCAAATGTAAAATAGATAGCTAGTGGGAAGCAGCCGCATAGCACAGGGAGATCAGCTCCATGCTTTGTGACCACCTAGAGGGGTGGGATAGGGAGGGTGGGAGGGAGACGCAAGAGGGAGGGGATATGAGGATGTATGTATACGTACAGCTGATTCACTTTATTATACAGCAGAATCTAACACACCATTGTAAAGCAATTATACTACAATAAAGATGTTAAAAAAAAAGTAATGATTGTCATCCTCTTTTCATGGAGGAGAAGGCAAAGGTTACTTTACCAACAAGCAGTCAAGGAACCCTTAGAATGCTCAACTAAATCCATGTAAACAAAAAATATGAAAGGACATACACTTAAACAGAACTTTTTTTTTTTTTTAGAAAGAAAATTAAATTTTACTAGATGTAAATTTTACTAGAATAAAATGTCATTTTGGTCAAAAATTTCACAGCAAGTGACCAGTATCAGATATAGCAGTTTGTGTATTAGTTAAATTCAATCCGTAATAAAAAAAATATGACTAGATAATATACCAAACTTCTCTAATTCTGATAGGTGGAGAAATGTAGCACCTGTGTGGGTGCAGAGCACATGATGCAGTGTCACAAGACATTAGCTTGAATCGCATTATAATGAGATGTGACAAAATATGATACATCACATCAAAATAAAATGAAAAAATGGATATGCCATATAACTTTTGATACTAAGTATGCATAAAGGGGTAAAACAAATTATGGGAAGTCTGGGCAAAGTGTGAAAGCAAGCAATTTGAATTTATTTACAGATCAAATCTTCACTCTAGTAACACTCAGCAGAGCTGCCATCATTAATAGTCGGGGCTTAATATTGCTGCCATTTCAAATTGCATTGGTTGTAAAATTGGAACACTAGTTGTCAGGCTAGATTTCGTTTTTTTCCTTTGAAAATGATTGATATTGGTTCAGGTTTATTTATTCACAGAACCACCAAATAATGCAGGAGGCTAGTTTTTCAAGGAGAATATTTTAAAATTATATTCTTCCTATATTTTTCCACATAACATGTGTTTATATTTAAATATATTATCTTAATAATGTGTTGACATTCATTCTCTGGCCTCAGCCTAGTTTTTCCCTCTTACTACAATACACATGTTCTTAGCAATCAGGAGACGTGGTGTTTAATTTACGATGGGCTCTCTGAAAACTTGGAAGGCTAGAGGCCTATTATGCATTATTGTCTTTGAAATTATTCAGGAGAAACACTACATTCTCATGAATCAAATTCTTAGACTGTCTTTGCTCTCTGACCCTAGTTGAAATATGGGGCACAGAGAGAGGAATTACCAGTTGGTATTCTGTATCTCCTTGTCATTCCCACTGTAGCCTGTCATAGATTTCTGGGTATTAGCTAGTGGAGGGTCTCAGAGCTGCAACATGAGAGTCAAGAAAGGAGCATAGCACTTACCTGTTCTGGGTGTAGAGTTTCTCAATCAGCCCTTTCCAAGTTTAGAAGAAAGTTCCTGAATATAAAGGTAGAGTAGCTTGTTCCAGAGATTTTGTTCAATGTTATGTTTTGGGTGTCTACTGGGCAGCCTCATATAAGCAGTAACTTGCATATAATCAGTCCATGTCTCTCAATGAGAGTTTACCTATCAAGGCATATTTGGTACATGAGAAAGGGTGAAAAAGCAAATTAGACCATGTTTCTGAGAAACAAGAATGACAAGGTGAGAAATTTCTACTGACATGTAAATACAGTTTTATAAAGAACAGTCTGATATTCTTAACATTTTAGTAAAAGTTATGTATATGCTTAGAACAAATGTATCATTGAGTGATTTATTAAGGTATTCATGTATAATTTGTCTGTGATGTTTAAATAATTGAAGACTATATGACAATATTTACCTAAAAACTTTATAAAAGCATTATTATCTCTCTAATCTGGGATTTTATATCACTTTGCACAAACATTCACATGATATATAATTCAACAATTTTGTAATTTTCTGATGGCAAGAGTCTAACTAGAATATGAACTCCTTGAAGGGAGCATCAATGTCTTGATCATCTTTGCATCCCCAGGACCTATCACAGCGCCTGGAACATTGTAGAATATTAATAATCATAGGTTAAATGTGAATAAATGCAAAAAAAATGTAACTATGACGAAATGAATAATAAAAAAAAATGCTTTACTTTTCCTTCTAATCTGATATGTGAGAATGTGATACTCATTTATTTTACATACTTATTATACACATTATATATACATCTGGACAAAAATCAAGTCCTACATGTTATTCTCAAAGGTACTGCTACTGAATTCATATCACTTTTAATTGTAAATCAATAAAAAGTGGCCAAACACACAGTTTCTTGAGGATAAAATTTCCTTATTTTTCATTTGGCATTGATATTGATTTTAATTAATAGAGAATTAAGAAAACACATTGTATTAGACTTGCTAGTAAGACTTAAAAGGAAAAAGATACTAAATAAGCACAATATTAGATTTTATTAACAATTGTTCTTTTCATGCGTAAATTCCCATTATATTTAGAAATGAATTTGTTGTTTATTTCAGGGATTTGTAAGTCAATGAAATATATTGATAGATAACTACAAAGTAGATACAATATGAAGTTTAAAGAAGTATAAATAAATACAAAGATGAGAAATATCTTTAGCATGATGATACATCTGAAATTTGTAAGTTATAGAAATAATCATTTAAATATTGCTTTGATTAAAAATTAATTAAATTATTAGCCTATGAGGATTCATCTACCTGGAGGTAGAAAAAAGAGTTTATTAAAATTATAAAAAACACACTTTTTTATCAGATCTAAATGTTGGTACCTTAATAGATTCAAGTTAGATCCAAGACCTAAATTTCTCATAAACTATAATATTAAAATAGAAACAAACAGGATGCAGTATTCTGTTGAAATATGAACATTTTAAAAAGATGAATCTAGAAACATTTTGTTTCAAGATAGAAAACTCAGAACCAACAACTAAAAAGCCCAGCTTTTGTCTCGTAGCCTAAATATTCACAGGTGTGATTGACTGCAGGTACAATTTTCTGCACCTGAAATCACCTGCTTGTTAGTCATCGATGCCTAACTCTGAGAATACAGAACTTGAAAATAACACCTGAAAATTTCCCCTTCATTTGACATAGAACAGAAAGAAAGCGTCCTTAGAAAATACTTAGAAAGTTCAGTAGTAGATGTTACATTTCTTAAAAGGGGGGAGTGGGTAGAGTAAGTAGTATAAAGAATCAGTTTTGAAAATATTTCTGCTAATTTGAAAAGAATTACTCACTAAATGCTATGTCTATGTATATTAGAACAATTATGTAAGACGTCACTGGGTCCAAACATTTAGTTCCTCCATCTAAATCGATGAACACATACTTAAAAAAAAAATCGTAAAAAACTGAATTCATAAAACAACCATCTCAGTAGAATCTTGATGATTAACACATACATTCTAAATAAAAACTACTGTACACTCAATCAAGAATGGTTTATATTTGGAGAATGATTCACATTCATTTGTTTAGATAATTGCAATTATTAGGCTATACATGCTAAATGATTGTCTAGGCACTAAAACAGGAGGAAAATATTTCCACCAGCTTAATTTCTCATTTTAGTAAATCTGGCTCAATTATGGTGATGGTGTGAATGAAGAGGCAAAGAGAGGGGATTATCTAAGTTTTAAAGAAGAGAGAACAGCAGTGGTGATAGATGAGGTATAAAGGGATGAAGAGTGATTGGCACCTACAGTTTCTACCTGGGAAAATGAATGGCACTAGACATATTGTCAGTTCCAAAAGGAGAACTGTGCAGGGTTCAATAAATATAAGAAAGAATTTTGAGAGGAAAGGAGGAAGGAGAGGCTAGAGAAAGAATAGGGAAAAAAAGTAAAAATTTATATTTAAAATAATAACTATGACTGTGTGTTATACCATTTTTACTGGTAACCTGATGCTAGGGCCAAACAACATCTTTTACTGATGCCTTATGGGCTCTCTTTGTAATATAAATCATCATACCAATTCATTCACTTATTAGTTTTTAATGTTATCATTGACAAAATCCCTCTGGGTGCCTGTACGTAATTACCAAAATAGAGTACGATCATAAAAATGAATAGAAGCGAAATTCAAAATTTAATAAAAACAGGTCACCTACACATTAGAAAAGGCCCTGATATTGAACAAGCTAAGCCATTATCAAACTAGGAACAGATGGTCTAAAACAAAGGGTGTAAGAAGACAAGGATGTCCTCCGGACAAGGTGTCTTTTATTGAGGAGAGAGGGAGCTTCCATAATATAAGAAACTTTTTTATCTGTGTAACCTTAAGGGAATGCTATTTTCAAGGGTATTTTATTCATTTTAAATTCACCAGTGAGCATATCCTTCTAATTTACCCCAAGATTACATGTGTGAAATATTAGTAAGAACAGCAAAGTTGATATTTGAGATGTTGTAGTATGTCTCAGTTTATTGGACAGCTGTGCATTCTCCTAGACGCTTGTTTTATATTGGTCCATTCTCAAAAAGATTTTACACTTTAAACTTTCTGAATTGTCTGAAGCCAGCTAAGTTCATTCTCCCCTGTTATTTATAATGTACTGTCTACCCAGACACTGGGTTCAATTCTTCACAGAACTACATCAGAGAGAAAGATTTATTTTTAATTTGTTTTATTTTTTAATAATTGGTAGCTTTTGGGTTTTAGTTCAGGTTCTCAAAAATTTGTCTCTTCTACTAGCCTCTATGATTCTAGCACAAATGCTGATATAGACACTTTCGCCTTGTATGAGTTTTCATAAGCTGAATTAGTTATAATGTGATTGACTAACTAGATTTCCTGATTTTCCTTATTCTTTATTTATCTTTAAACATCATCCAAATCTGGAGCTAGATCTTTATGAGCAGAGGAAGACTGTGGTCACCAGGAAAACAGAGTAATTTGTAGTTACTATAAGGGGTTGACTGCTCTGTTGGTTGAGGGCTCTTTGATTTAGTAGCACTTTCTCTTCTTTCTTTATACCTTTTGGAAATATGAACTGTACTACAGACAAAATTGCAAGGAAAAGTCTAAAGGTGATAAAGAAGAAGAAGACCTTGCAAATGTAGAATGAAGAAATAGCAGTTATGGTATTTTTTTGTCAAATTTGATCAGTCTATTTATTACTTTGAGCTTGCAATATATTAATGTATTTACAACTATAAATGCATTTATTAGTGAAATTTCTTCAGAATAAATAACTTTCTTATTATGGATCTGAAAGTCTTTAACACCAGACTGTATTTTTTACTCATTAAATGTATTGTTCTCATAACCAGAAATTGTGAAGTCTCTCTAGAACAGAATAATCATTGCAGGGCTCTGGCATAACAGATAAAATGGTGTCTATTAGGGATAAGTATGTGGATGTCCTACATCCTTGATCATTGTATATTGTTCCTCAAAATGTGCAAATTGATATCTCTAGATTATTCAATACATTGTTGGTAATAAAAATAATGGATATATTAGTAAAACAAAATGTATTTAAATTTTACATTTATTTGTATATTAATATATAAAATATTTCCTTTGAATTAATCTGAAGAAATCAAGTTTTACTCTGCAACTTTGAAGTATAGAGATGTAAATGTTTTCTGCCCTTGATCATTTAAAAATCTTGGGTCATGTAATTAACACTCATGAAACAGAGGATAACACAGCACAACAATATACAGTGGGTCCTAAATTGAATGATACAGGTAGATGTACCAGAGAATTGGTACATTAAATTAGGAAGAAGATCAATAATTGCAGGAAGAGTAGCAGAAGGAAACCATTTGGGGTGAAACTCAAGTTTGCTACTGACATAGCTAATATTTGAATAGCAACAGGAAACATAGAGGTCATGTATCAAAACAAAATATGCATGAAATATCTGTGGCTAAATGAACCTACCTTGGTCGGGCATATATTTTAAGCATTCTGCCAGGTAGAATGCAGAAAACATGAACAAGTTATCATCACTATCCTTAACAAGTTTATAATCTGGTGGTGAGAAGAGACATACAAAAGTAAGTATAGAAGGGATAGCTGTGATAAGGGCTTTAAGAAAGACATTCTCTTCAAGTCCTGAGGGACAAAAAAGAATATATAAACATCGATCAAGTAAGTTTGAACTGAGAAAACTGAGAGTGAAGTGATTTGAATGAGCAAGAGCTCAAAAGGCAGAGTTATGGAGAATTGTCCTAGGAGGAGGAGACTGCAGTGAAAGAAGGAAAACAAAAACATGCTGAAAGGATCATGGTAATGATTGGGACCGGGGAATAGCAGATGAGCATGGCTGGAATTTAAAACTCATAAGAGGGCATATACCCTGAGAAAACCATAATTCAAAAAGAGTCATGTACCAAAATGTTCATTGCAGCTCTATTTGCAATAGCCAGGACATGGAAGCAACCTAAGTGTCCATCAACAGATGAATGGATAAAGAAGATGTGGCACATATATACAATGGAATATTACTCAGCCATAAAAAGAAACGAAATTGAGTTATTTGTAGTGAGGTGGATGGACCTAGAGTCTGTCATACAGAGTGAAGTAAGTCAGAGAGAGAAAAACAAATACCGTATGCTAACACATATATATGGAATCTAAGAAAAAAAAGAAAAAAAAAAGGTCATGAAGAACCTAGGGGTAAGACGGGAATAAAGACACAGACCTACTAGAGAATGGACTTGAGGATATGGGGAGGGGGAAGGGTAAGCTGGGACGAAGTGAGAGAGTGGCATGGACATATATACACTACCAAATGTAAAATAGATAGCTAGTGGGAAGCAGCCACATAGCACAGGGAGATCAGCTCGGTGGTTTGTGACCACCTAGAGGGGTGGGATAGGGAGGGTGGGAGGGAGGGAGACGCAAGAGGGAAGAGATATGGGAACATATGTATATGTATAACTGATTCACTTTGTTATAAAGCAGAAACTAACACACCGTTGTAAAGTAATTATACTCCAATAAAGCTGTTAAAAAAAAAAACAAAACTCATAAGAGGCTATGGTGGCGGAGAGAAGCCTCAATGAAGTAGAGAAGATGCAGGAAGTTTGTAGACTCCTTAGAAAGCTCATATGACTTGGTGTGAGGTAGGGAGTGGCTGTTAAAATAGATCAGAGGGTAGAACTGAAAGGGCCACAGTAGACGGAACTGGGTGACTTGCTATGGTTGGACAAAGACAGGAGGAGCTGCATTTTATTCTCTAGTTACAAGAGTTGGTTTCGGTCAGTTGTGAAGTCATTTTCAAAGGTAAAGAAGTCAATAAAAAACAGATTTAGTGAAAAGATAATATAACTTAATTTTGTTCAGTTGGTAAGTTTGTCATGATCATCAAAAAAGTTGTGTTCCAATAACAACTGTTTTAAAATACAGATCATTTCATTAAAAACTTAAAAAAAAACCTTCATGGCCACTTGGGATCTGAATGAACACAGAATTAGTAGAGTGGCAATAGTTAAAAACCAGCTAGAAGAGGTTTAGTATTACTTTGCATGTTGCTAAATAGAAATAGTGACTATAGACTCTAATTTAGACAAATTTTAGGAGGAATTGGATGAAGGTATGGAAACTGCATACCTGTGGGACAGAAAGAAGAACTAAAAAATAAAGTAAACTGACAGCAATAGTTCTGGAAGAGTAGGAAATCAAGATTGATTGAACATTGAGGTCCCATTTTTGAGAGCTGATTAATAATGCAGTAAAGATTAAGCAGCTCTGGGAAATGCTCAAGTAGTGGTGTTGAAAATAATATAGTGAACAATTAAGGTGAATTTGTGCAGCATAACACCAAACCAGAGTGAGACAGCACATACATGGTGACCTACGAAGAGCATTTACAGAACACAGAAAAGGTAAAGGCATTTGCTTCAAAGTAGAGTCTTGTGTTAAATATAATCTCAATTGTATGTGACTGTATCATTTATTTTCACTTAGAATGTCTCTATATTTTGGGAACCCGCTTTTTATTCACGCGTACTCTGCGCTTAGAATAGAAATACATGTCAGGATAAGTGAGTCACCTAAAGCAGTCATAAAATCATGTTGTAGGTAAATTTCTTATTCTACATTTTTCATGTGCCATAATGCCTATGGGCTCTAGATGAGCAATTAGGCAGGACTGGGGATTACAAGCAAAAATAATAAAGAAATTCAGGCACAATATATACAAAGATCTCACTTTATGTTGAATTGGAGCCTGCATTTCCAAAGCAGTGATATTAAAAATTATAAAGCACTAGAAGGACACAGTTAATTTCTTCCACTGATTCATCATGAAAATTGCAAAATGCATTTATCTTCAAGAGAAAGACATTTGCGTAAAAAATGGACAAAGGCTTTTTGCCGGGATGTTGTTAGATCATCCACCAAGTCACAACAGTTGTACGTTTTGTTAATATGTTACTGGAATAAAATAATGCTGCACATTTAGTGCTGGATTATGCAGCCCACTGCTAAAATGTGTAGCTCTGATTACAAGGTGCAAGCTTAAGTAGTTCCTCATTGATTTATGTCTGATGCATTATAATTCACTGACTGACAGGATAAGCAACTAAATTGGTTAATTGGACGGTAAGATACATTTTTGTTCTTCTGTTTTAGTACTTTTGAATTTTTAGGCTAAGGTAAAAAAAAATACATAATACATAAAATTCACTACATTAAAAAATTCATGGAAATTTAAAATATTTGATATGGGACCTAGTGTAATTTATTCTTTACTTTTGTTGCCAAACAATCATAATGAAAGGGATGTAAACTCAATTGTGTAAGTTAAGAAGGTTTATAATAAATACCATTTCTATGTGTAGCAAGTCAGATCACATTTAAAAATTGACATGTGTACACATCATCTCTTTTTAGCAAGAGGTGTTATAAATCACCATAAAAACTCAACTGACATTGCATTATTATATGAGGATAAATTCACTATTTACATTACTTTATGGGGTTTTTCATCTCCTACTGATTGTTTAAATACCCCTTCCCCATGGAAACATGGGAAAATTTGAGTTCTTTTGCTATCTTATCTATAATCTTTTAAATTATATATCTCAAAAAATAAATATGGAAATACCTTTCTTTATTTTTGAATAGGCTAAAATGAATGAGATGAAATTTTACATTACTGTTGATATATTTATTTCAGTATCTCCCTCCATTAATCCCTGTCACTATGACATTAGAAGATATGCCACTTTTAATAAAGCATTTAAGATTTACTGGGTTGACCAACAGTAGCTAGCAGCTGGACCTTGGGGGATTTGCTTAACTCTCAGGAAGGAGTTAAACCATGTATTTTTGTGTACAGTAGACTAATCTGAGCACCTGGAATAGAGAGGAAATAGGAAACAGGAAGGGAAGAAGCAAGAGCCTCAAAACAGATAATGAGAAAAAATGAAATCCGTATGGATCAAATGGGACCAATTTCAGACAGTTTCAAGAATTAAAAAGGGGTGGGAACTGGAAATGCGTCAGTCATCTTCCAAGAGCAGGACAAAACCAATGTAGCAGGTAAAGTTGGAACAATCGTCTGTAAGACCTTATAGAGGAAAGTGGAATTGGCCTGCTCTGGGGAAAATGATTTAGCAAGAGTATGGAAGCTAACACCTTCCTGTCCTCTGGCTGAAGTATAAAGTATTTCTCTCTTTGTCTCCTACATACTAGAGACCTAGGGGACATAGAAAGTGAATGTGTCCAAGAGACTTGGGTAGAAATGAATTAGAATGGCTCTTCCGTTGGAAGATCTTTGGGGTGCTGTTGTCTGACAGTGGTACAGAAATATGGAGGGGTCAGAAAAACTCCAAGGCCTTTGTTTACCTGTATAAAAGACTATTTCAGAAACTTACTAGGAGAACAAGGGTACCAGCAGCCTCCTAGGAGAGATTCCTGGGTCATGCAGGGGCAGAATAGGTAGGAAAACTTATAGGTGAGTAGATGTTCCTTGTAGCGACAATCTCATGATATAATGTGTCGTGAGTAAAATTAAATTCTTAGGTTGATTACTTTCTATTTCACTTCTTTGAATTAAAATGAAGTCTGCACCTGGTCTACTAGATGCTTTATAGGCTGACCCCTGCCCCTTGCTTGACTTTATTACCTATAATTCCCCTTCTAACTCTCTTCTCCAGTCACTCTAGCCCTTTGTTCCAGGTGTTTGTTCAAATGTCATTTACCAAAGAGAGTGACAACTCTGTCTAAAGTAGAGGGCACCCCCCTTCTGATTACTCAAGCTGCTTTATTTTTCTTTATGGCATTTAACACTCCTTGGCATATTATATGTTGCTCGGCTTACTCTCTCTTTTCCTCTAGTAGACTGTAAGTTCATGACAGCAAAAAGAATTTTGTCCTGTTTTATTTGCTATGTATGCTATAGATGCTAAAATAATCCATGAATGAAATAATGAAATGATGAATGAAGGACTTATTCCACTTACCTATTTTCCTTCTTTACCTTAATAAAATATATTAGGTATACTAATTTGAAAAATAGTTAAGACTCAGTGAGTAAGAGCTGTGTGTATGTGTTGATTTAAACCCAGCCTTAGGCTAGAAAAAATGCTACTTGGTGGAATTAGCCAAAGTGATTATGCAATATATTCATTCCTCTCTACTCAACAGTTTTAGCGTCTTAATATTCCAACAATTAGCTTAAAACCAAATTTGTCTCAATAATTAGAATAGATCTTCTGCAAGTTGACCAAGGCTTTGCATTTAAAAAAAATAATAAAATTTTCTTACTTTGACATCTTGTCTTACTCTGGGTAGGTCAAAATGGCACCAACGGAGTATCATTTGATTATTTTCAGGCAATATTAAAACATATGAGTGAAATTACTGTATTTAGGCCCTTCACATCTACAGAGAGAAATAGAAAGAAGAAAATATATTACCTATATCCCTATCATCCATGGTAAAATATAGAGTTCAAATAAAGGAAAAGTATTCTATCCTAAATTATATTCTGCATGCCTAATGCTTGGAAAATATTTAACAATTAGTCTTTTGATCAATGTATACATGTTATCCCAGTCCTTAGTCTATATTTTTAGATAGAAAAAATTCCTGTATTATCAAAGGTCACTTTAGCTTAACATAATATCTAATGATTAAGAAACATATTTTAGATTGAATAATACATTCATCTTTGTGATTGTTCCACAGTGACTTGTTGGAAAACCACTACTTATAGGATGCTATTCCAATTCCTGAAGGGAATATGGAAAGTGAATACATAACAGTTACAAAAAAACTGTGAAGGAAAACTTACCATGTTCTCTTCAGCTTTCATTGTACAAGGAGGAGGGAGGGATAGATAATGGAAATATGTAAGCCTACATCATTAGTATGCCCAAATAGCATATAAAGTAATCATCTTGAGCTAATTGTTTTAGCTTATAGTTTAATGTTATATGGTGACAAATTTTTAGATACTTTTATAGCTAATCTTTACTCAGCTTTTTTCAGTGTAGTCAAATCTCTTGAAATACGGTTTTATGGAGCACACATATATTCAACTTTTCAATTATAATTTTTCATACTTAATTCTTTCTTTGGTCTCAGATAAAACACAGTATAGGCACCTTCACTGTTAGCAACTTCCTGTGGACTGTCTTTAGATCCTTTGTATAATGTCACCATTGTTGGCTAAAGATAAACATTTGCACAATCTAATCCTAAAACATATTCAGTACAATGTTAATATGTCCATATTGAGAACATCCAGTATTTTCTAGCTAATTATAAAACTGTGGTGGGAGAGGGTGAATTAACAAAAATAAATGTATGTTTTTGGACGTGTGTTAACATGTTTTACATTCTAAGTGAAAGATACCTGTGTTTAAATGAAACTTTGACTTATTTTCCCCCCACATGTGCTTTCTTGAAAATATTTTGACCCTATGATTATTATGTAATGCTATAATCTGTGCCAAGTATTGTTGAATGGAGAAGAATGTAGATATTCTCATTACTTCAGAGTGAACTATAAATTGTACTCAACAAATGGGCAGTGCCTTTCTACACAGAAAACTATTCGTCTGAACCATATACAATTGTGATTTTAGTAGGTTAAAAGTTGTTGCGTATCAGCAATTTAATATGCATCAATGAAATTATTTTTTCCTGCTTCTGAGGAATCTAATCATCCTCTACTAAAGATCTTCAAAATACCAAAGGCATGATGAATAATCTCTGTTGAGAAATCTACTTTAAAGCATCTGGAAATATACCACATGTTAAGTAAAATGTTTCCCTTTGTAAACACAATGATAAAGCAGAGTCTAGACATATAAATTTCATTATTTGCTTCACCTCCATCTGACATATGATGACCTTGGCCACACTAATTGACTCTCAAGGGGGCATTGATATCTTCATCTATTAAATGACAAGGGAGATCTAAATTACTATTTTTTAAAAGACAGATGAAAGAAAGCATCAAATATTGGGTTTTAAGAATAAATATTACAGTTACCTGAAGATATTGGCATTTTTTTATACTTTTGGAAATCATACCATTTCATATCTCATTATTGAAGATAAACTAAGAAGAGCTGGATAATTTCAAGTTTTTCCCATTCTTTTCTTCTCACCATTTTCCACCACTGTCCGCATACAATGGATAGATGATGTCACTCTCAGGTTAATGGAAAACTCAAGAAAAACAGGATAGTGTGCATCTCACTTTCCTTCTGTTACAAAAAGCAATTATGAGTTTTAATTTAAAATGTATTTTGCTGAGCTATTGACCCAGGTAAAGACATCAAAAGCCAGTAAGACATACAAAAGATAAGATTGCTTGAAACAAAACAAAACAAAATAAAACCACCTTATTAGATATTTTTAAAAGGAAAAACACTATTATATATATTCAGGTTTTGAACCCATTAGGCAACCTTTTGTCCTGTCCGCTCTCTTGCAAGAGTCAAAATTGAAAAAGAAAAGAAGTTGAAGACTGTGAACTATCTTCTCTACATCAAAAACCATAAAGTCTCAAAGGGCAGGATCCAACACAATGAGCCAAGAGTTTATATTTTCACAGAAATTCTCTGTTTTAGTGACTCACTGAAAAAAATGATTACAAGTTTAAAAAATTCATTTAAATTTAATTTGACCACATTACCTCTTGGTTGGCTCATAGTTATCTCCAAGTAATTTTATAAATAATTACGTCAAATGCTGTATTTTGCTATACATCATGAAGTAACTAAATTGAGAATTTAAATTATGCTGCTTCAGTATTTATAGTTGATCATATTTTCACTTCATGAACAGTTTTTAATTGGGAATTTGAGCTTAAATTTAATAATAGAAAGCTGAACTGATTCGAGTTATTGTTGAAAGATCTCTTCAGTTTAACTATTTAGAGTGTACTTTTTAAAGTGTTCCTTAAATGGTTTTGAGCCTTAATAAGTTTTATTTGATCTATCTATGGTCTTTAGATTATTGTAAAGATTCTTCAGCTTTTTACTTAATGTATAGAAATATAGTATTTTAAAGATTTTTTTCCAGATGCACGCGGTACAAATTAAGTGGAGAATTATAATACTATAATAGTGGTATATAATGATAATCTTATAAGTCCATCTAACAGTGTTACAGTTTTACCAAATAAATAGAAAGAGAGATAGGGATTAAACATTTCTGGTGACTTAAAATTTAAGAAGCATTTGGAAGCATTTTCAAAGATGTGAGTGATGGGCAGGTTGGAAAAAGAACCTTTGAAGGAAACCTTTATGCTCAGAAATAATGAGACACACCAATAATTAAAATCTGCAAACTTTTGATAATATATTATTTTGAGAATAATCTCCTTGAGAGTTAAAATATATTTGAGTTGGGAAATGAAGTCAATAGGAATAGCAAATAGGAAGTACAATGGAATGAGAGTCTGTATCTTGTGGTAGTACAATGGAATGAGAGTCTGTATCTTGTGGAATCTGATTATCAGTAGGTCTCTAGATTGGTGGCTGGGGCCAGGAAGCTTCAGAAGAACTGGGATAGACTTCGCTACCAGTTAGCTGCAGAACTTTAGAAAAATCAATGAGCATCTCTGAATTCCAATGTCTTCATCATTTCCAAATTACATGTTATCTCCTCCATTAACATTCTTTGATTCCCTACAGCTAAAGTTCTTTCTCTCTCTCCTATGAAATCCCACAACACATGTTCCTGGAACTCTGATTGCATTTGTCAATTTCAGCTTGTGTTATACTTATTTATGCAAGTGTCTGATACATAGGACTGCACTGGTAAATGAACTTCTTGGGAGGAAGACCTATTTCTTTACACTTTTATTCACTTTAAAATACTTAGCACAATTTCCTCAGGTAGCCCTCAATGACTGTATTCTTCACAAGCAACTTGGTTACTTATTTAAAATGCAGATTCCGGAGATCCACCCTGTAGTTTTGCGCTGTGCTTTGCAGAAGCTACTAGCCACATGTGTCTATGGAACACCTAACATATGCCTATTCCTAACTGAGATAGTCTGTAGTTGTGAAATGCACAGCAGACTTAGTACAAAACTTGTAAAATTTCTCATTAATAATATTTAAATATTGATTGTGTGTTGCAGTGATAATATTTTGAATACATTGGGTTAAATAAAATATTTTTAAAATTAATTTTATCTGTTTCTTTGTCCTTTCTTAGTGTGGCTTTCAGGAAATTTTAAATTACCTACATGTTTCACATCGTATTTCTTTTGGACAGCACTGGTTTAGAGATTTTGATTCAACAGAATTCTGTGCAGTACAGCAATCCGTATTTTTTTAAAAAGTCCTCAGGTGCTTCCAGTGTATAAAAGTTTTAAAATGACCAGGTTGCCACCTTAAGTACACATAGTAGACACCCAGCAAGTGATGGTGGTCTTGTTGGCATAGCTCATCATCTCATTAGTATGGGATAATATTAGCATGTGAGTAAATTCTATCAATGAATGAAAGTCCTGGCACTGAGCCGTCCTGGCTTGACATACTAGTAAGGCAAAATGAAAAGGTTGCCACCATTCTGAATGGCATACTTAATGAATAACAAACTTATTTGAGGTCATTAGAAACAATTAGCACCTTGTCTGCTATGGTAAACAGGAGCTCTGTTTTCAGTAAATGATGTTTCTCACCAGCTTCAAATGAGAGGCTGGTATCCTAGGAAAAGACCAAGCAGAGGAAGGTAGAACTATAAAAATTGTGCTTGAGGGCTTGGCTGTTAAGGTTAGGTGGTGAGTCAGCCTGATTAATTTACTTATTGATCCATCGTTGGTGTAAATTGAACAAATTTGAATGGATCGTTGGAGGAGCAGGGAATAAGAATAAAGGAGACAGTAAATTTTTGATTCAAAAAAATCAAGAATGCAGTTTTTTCCCTGTATGGAGGGAGTAATAAAATAGAATATTTAAAACAAAAATACATTTAGAATTAATTTAATGAAAAGCAGTGTTTTGCACTAGTCTGAATATATAAAGGTACAGCTGCAATTCATTCTGACATCCAGATATAATGGAAAGGACAATGTTTTACAGCAGAATGTAGGTAATGATGCTTTCAGGGAAAGAAACACATCTATTTTAATGCTTTTCACTTTATTCTGATTTTACCGTACAGACAAAAAAAACAAAACTTATGTTCTTGAAAAGCAGCTTGATTAAAAATCACCCACAGACAGTCATATTCTTCCTGAGATCCTGGCTGAAGCACAGTAGATAGATTTTTTAAAACATAAACAACAATATGTATTCATATCAGTTGATTAGTCAAGCCCATCTTTTTCCCTTTAAACAGTCCCTTTAAGAGAAATAAACTACTTTGGCATCTTTGCAAACAAGAGGGGGTGTTGGGACGCAAAGAACCCTTTAGTGTTTTAGATTCTCGACAAGGCTTACTGCGAAAGACTTAATAGCCTTCTGAGAGAACTGAGGTTGCATTTTGTGGCACTGCGAATTTAAATCCAGGTCACAGAGATGTTAAATAGCAAAGGACACATTTGCTGTGCCACCCAGCTGCCTCCTGTAATGCACCAGGACTGCCTTCTGAACAAAGTCAGCGTGCCAGTGTTAGACTTGTGTGCAAATGGTTTTGTCGATCGGGGTAAAGCTAAAAGAAGATATCCTGCCCACAGTTAAAAAGCGACTTAGCTCAGTTGCTAATTCGCCCCTGAAGTGTCAAATAAATGGCTGGCCTGTCTGTAATCTTCACCCTACACCTCATGAGTGAAAAATTTTCAAGCTGTTCAGTGAGTCAGACTTGAGATTGAAATACTCATGGGGAATGTGTCCTATGCTGGATGGCAGAGGTCACAGGCTATCGTCCTCAAGTGACTGTCATCAATCTTTTTAAAAGTCATTTTGCTTTAAGAAAAACTTGTTAAAATGAAAGTTACCATCATGGTTATTTTGCGGTTGTGTATGAAGGGTGATCTGCATTGATGAAATCTTAATAGGATATTACTTTTATCACACCGTACTTTCACAAGTGCTTTCTTCAAAATACTCTCACATGTATATACCCCTCCTGCAAATCAATACCATATCGTTGATTAATTCCAAAGTTAAAATTGGCAGATAACTTGTAAATGGGGAGAGCTGGAGGCTGTCATTCTTGATGTCCTCAGAGAGCCATAGCATTGGAACCATAGGAAGAGAACATGGGATGTATCTGTCAAGTGGGAGGAAGACGAAGCACTCAGCTAAGGGTATTATTTGCCAGGCCAGTGACTGTCTCTCAGCTGTGACTGAGATCTCTCGACTAGGCAAATATTTGAACCCAGTAAAGCTGTTCCTTGGCATGGCAGTATATAAGAATAAGCTGAGGAACTTCCCACACACACACATGGCAGGGAACCATGCTAACTGTTTGCTGACATCGTGATTTCTGGGTTAGGACCTCATTTATAAAATTCTTTGAATGATTCTGATATTCAGCCAGATTGGGGAAATCCCTGGCCTGTGTCAAGGAACTGTTGTTTAACTACAAAGACGCATGTGCTGTCTCATCGGTAAAGTCAAGCCCAGATTTTCTGACCCTGGAGGACAAAACTTACTTTGCAAGGTAAAGAAACAAACAAACATCTATATCTGTAGATACAGATAATATAGACATACATTTATATACAAAACAATCCTCCCTTCAGCTGTACTAAAGATTATTATATATTTTTTATTCTAAATCAAAGAATATCTTCAAAAGTGTCTTCTAGAGTGATCACACTCCTTCCTATCAAAAATAGATAAGAGGAAGAAATATTTTATCGTTTAATATTTCGTTCCTCTGATTTCTCATTACCTTCAAGGTATTTCAGGATACTAAAAAACCTTCTGCATTTTTGGAAATCATTCTTTTCTAAATAGAATTCTGGTTTTAATTTCTTATGGAGAACTGGGGGGATGCTGTAGAGGGGTGAACTATTTTCACTCCCTCTTGGACAATATTTATGTGCACTTGTTCCCTTCTATGTACACAGTAGGAAGCCAAGTGCTTTGAGACACACAAAGTTGAACCAGGAAATTGACATATTTATTTTGCCCACACAAAATTTATAATCTTTTAGGAGAGATAAGCCATATACATAAATATCTATACTACAACAAAAGCATAACCATGAGACTGATCGATTTGACTACATAGATATTTTAAAATTCTGGGCATCAAGATGTATCATTTTATTAGAGTTAAAATATAAGTCACAGAATGTGAGAAAATATTTTCAAAGGATATAAATGACATAGGACTAAAATCCAGAATGTGTAAAGACCTGTCAAAAATGAATAAGAAGACCAACTACCCATTAGAAAACTAGGAAAAAATATGATCAGGTAATGAATGGAAATTGAGTTGCTAATAAAATGTGAAAAGTTACTCTAACTCAGTAGTCATCAGGGAAATATAAATTAGAACCATGAGATACAACAATTGTATCAATTTTGCAAAAGTGTTAAGTCTGATAAAACCAGTACTAGAAGGTAAAGCTATGGGAATTCAAACATGCTTCTGGTGGAAATGTAAAATGGTGCAACCTCTGTGGAGAGCAGTTTGGCAAAATCTAGTTAAGTTGAGGGCATGCATACTCTAAAAACAAATTTTATTCCTAGGCTTATGCCTGTATTGGTATTCTAGCCGAAAATAGGTGGCACACTCAAAGATAATTAAAGAGAATGTCATAAAGGAAACTATCTACAAAGTTTTGGGCAGGCTTAAGAAAAATCAGCAAATGATAACAATATCCCAGGACTAACGTCAGCAAGGAGTCACTACCAGCTCTAGGCTGGAAGGTGCAAAGTGGTTACTGGACCATGAGAAAGTGTGGTGGCTGTACGAGAAGTCTACCCAACAGGAGAGGTGGTTCTCAATGAGGGAGAGCAGCCAAGTGAGGTGACACAAGAGGGAAGGCGCCTAAGGTTGAAATTTCCCAGACCCATTCTCTTATTGCCCTCTGATATCCTGTGAGTGCTTTCCATTGGCCTAACCAGCCAGAAGTCAGGCCAAGGGAGCCCCTTGGTGAAGTCCATAAATGTCAGACTGCCAAGCCACAAAGCAGAGTGGAGACTTGGAGGGGCCAATGGAAGAATTCAGTCTAATCCCTGGAAAAATCCTCACTAATGTACACATTTACAGAATGCCCATATTAGGATGGTTGAAGATGATGAAAAATAGAAATAACCTAAATATCCATAAACATGCAGTCATCTCACACAATGTTCTGAGAAAAAAGAAAGCAAGATGCAGAAAATACATATAGAATGTTACCCTTTATCATCTAAAACATGTAAAAATCTTATGTGGTAGTAAAGTACACATAGTAAATGTACAAAAATATTCAGGGAAGTAATGAATGACACATTTATGAGAGAGATTACCTCTGAGGAAGGGAGAGGAATGCAGTATTTGGTATATACTTATACTAAAAAATTATGTGTTGTTTATCTGAAATTCAAACTTAACTGGGTGTCCTGTATTTTATATAGCAACCTTAGTCAGGGAGGGGATATATAGCAGCTTCAGATGACTGTATGTGTTGCAGATATCTTCTCCCAGTCTGCGGCTTGGCTTTTCCAGTGTTCTCTGTTGTTATAGTGTGTCTTGATGGACAGAAGTAATATTTCTTTAGTTGGGCAGTGGGAACTCAGGTGTTCATTTTGTTATTCTTTATAGCTTTCTGTATGTCTGAAATATCCCATAAGTAATATTGAAAATATCTATACAACAAAATAAGAACTGAAACGTGTCATAAGAAACGTCTTCTGGTTAAAGTACTTAAGGATGTTAGGAGAAATAACTCATATCCAGCGGAGGGGCTCACTCACAGAGGCTCAAAATCTTGAGCTATGAATAAGACAGAGAAAGGTCAGTATATTCTTGCCAAAGGAACTATATGAAGAAAAGTATGAAGCCATGAATGTACAATGTATATTAAGAGTATAATAAAAACAGTAATTATAATAACAAAGATTAAAGTAATAGACAATATACATGTTGTTTTAAATAGCATTTCTTGGGTGCTAGTGTGCCAGACAACATTTTGGTTTTTTTGTGTGTTTCACTTAATACTCTCAAAAATCCTTTCATATAAGTACCATAATTTTCCCACTTTAAAAAGGAGCTTCAAAGATACTAGGTAATTTATGCAAGTCCACATACTAGTAAGTGGCAGAGGCAAAGTTTGAGCCCCAGTTGTGTGGGTTCAATACACACTTACAGGTGCACATTTACCCATAATAAATACTGTATCTAGCATTAAGATATACAGTGCATCTAGCCATTCTTGTTATGTGCTTTGTGCGTTTCCTTATTTGATTCTTGCAACAATCTTGTGTGTTAGGTACAATCCAAATTTATAAGATGAAGCCAAGTAACTTGCTCAAGAACCACTGGCTACAAAATGGCATAACTGGTATTTAAACCAGACCTATAAGACTCCAAAGCCAATGAGCCAAGTAAGTTGTTTAATCTAGATAATACCAGTGGTAAAGTGAAATGGAATAATAGAAAATATATGCCAGGAAATAGATGCTGGGCATAATATAAAGTAAAAGCTAGATTTTCTTCTCTCAGTAATTGCTTGTAGCAAGGTTATAGAGGTGACCATTGGAAGTCTTTCAACAGGGGGATGAAATGAGCAGATCTATGCTTCAGAAGATTAATATTAAAGTAATATGAAATTCAGTTGACAGGTTATTACCATACATTGGGTCAGTGAGGTTTAATTCACTATGCCCTTAATTCATTGTTGTCCTGCCTCAACACGTACCAGAGTGTCTTACATATAACAAGTACTCAGTACTCACATATGACAGGTTATCAATAATTGCATTTTGCATGAATAAGTGAAGGAATGAATGGTATGTGTAATCCAAACTAATGATCAAGCCCACATGTTATTTTGGGATTTAGAAGATGTTATGGTACAAGAACTCTAAGGAAGATTCAGAAGACTTCCCAGCTCTGCCACTTTCTTGCTTTGTTGGCGTCCTGTCTGTGATTCTTGGACTAGATGACTCCTGAGGTTCCTTGTGATGTTGTCATTATGAGATGTGAAAAGGAATATGCATTTCTTGAGTGCCCACAAATTAAAACTCCCATCCAGAAGCAAATAATTAAAAGACAGGACTTTGGCCTCTGATAATTATCTATAGCAGTGGTGTTTGTTAACTAGTGTAATTCTCCTGCCATAGAAGGGTAGAGGTGGTCCACTTTTTCCATAGTTTAGTAGCGTTGTTTTAGTTGAGTTTTAAATACATTTGGACCTGTGGGCAGTTGGTATTCATTTCAGATCAATGTGTTGAATTTGAATTCATTCAATAAAAAGTAATTATATGAATAGGGAGGGAAAATGAATTATCATTTGTGGGTCAGTTCTCAGACAGGATTCTGGTGAAGTATATGTTTTACAATGATTGATGACACATATTTCTTTCTACACTGTTACCAAATCTTACTCTCATTCAAGTGTTTTTCACTTGAATGAGAGTAAGCCTTTCACTCAAAAGGCGTATTCATGAAGAATTATTTAATAATTTGTACACAGACACAAACTCCCAGTCACCTTCAACAGAGTGTAAAACAAAAAATGATACCACCAAAATTTTCCACTGAATTCCCCTAGTACATTCAAAAATTGAATTTCTTTCCATGAAATTGTCAACCTCTAGAGTTAATGAATTTATATCATTTGAATATGTCCCAGTGAATAGGCTCATCAGAATACACAGTAAAAAACAAAAAACTTCTTAGACAGCTCAAGTCTCTTGAGGACAGGCTGTTCTTTAAGAGTATTTCTTTACAGAATGAGTACTGCCAGTGAAACTTAAAAACTACCACTCATAAAAAACTTATTTTTTCAATAGTAAGACATATTCACTAAATTGAAAGAAACTGTGTCTTAGCTATAGGTCCATGTATAGATGAGCAAGGGTTTAATTGTCTTAATAGTGATACTATTTAAGAGTGCTATTTGTGACTCCCTACTGATCTTAGGAAATGCATTTCAGGATTTCATATCCAGAACTTTCATTCATCATCTGTCACTTCAAAATATTTCTCCTAAAACCCCTTTCTTGAAACTGAGGTCTTCAGCCCCAGATGATTTCCACATCACTGTTTTCAGAAGCAGTTCCTACCTTTAAAATTCCAACTGAGGAAAAAAAAAAAGCCATGTTCTATTAGGTACTATAGCAAAACTATAAATTAACTTGTAATTCTATCTCAGGGTATCTCTTTAGGAGCATGTGCCATATTGTTTAAGGAACATGTTTTCTTCCGTAAATACATGTTGTTTCTAACGAAAACTCATCTCCTTTCTAGGTAAGTGTCTCTGAACCACTCTCATGGTTCAGAGATACTTAACCTTCTGTCTAATAAAAAATTAACAAAAATCCAATTGTTTATAAATAATGTGAACTGATGCTAATTTAGTCAACGTGTGCTTTGTTTTTGTTTTTGTTTTTAACTTGAGCTGCAATGATAACTATCCAATTTATTTAGCAATTTTTTTCATACTGGGGTTCAAATCTTCATTTTGCTTGATTCTTAAATGCTTTGCTTCACTTACCAAAAAAACCCAGAATCAAATGCATCATTTCAGGTTTTACATTTTTTATTTATAATTGTTATGCTAATAATGTGAAAGGCAAATTAATTTGTTGCTCACATTAGTGACTTAAGTGATATAAAGGAATAATTATGGAAAAAACATTTGAAAAAGATAAGAAAAAATACAAACACACTGTAATTTCTGCAGGGATTATCACTAAGGGACAACAACATGTAAATCAACTATACTCCAATAAAAATTATTTTAAAAATAAATAAATAAATAAATAAATAAATAGGAACAGAATTTAAAAAAAAACAACACACAAACTTTTTCCAGAGATGATGGCATGCTGTCTTAGCCATATTTATATTTTAGACTTTACCATCCAGAAATGAGGTCTTGAATTCACATATTCGGCTTCTTGTACCTCACCTCCCATTTGGCCCTTACTCAATTCATCCTTCAATACTTAAAATAGATAGGTTTTATGGGTGTAGGAAGGGACACCAACTTCTTCCTTTGCTTGTCAAAGAATTAGGCATCCAGTACATTTCTATATAAACAAACTCCAAATATTAGTTGACTGCCATTCATTACTTCTTTAAGATTTTAGTTTTCTTCTCTTTAAAATACTGGTTATCTAAAGTTAAATATTTACCATAGTATTTTTAAATTCAAAAAGAGAGGGAAAGAAAATAATTGGCAAGAGAGAATGGAAGATATGGTTGTTCAAAGCTAAGAGAGAAGGATGGAATTTCTAAGAAAAAATACATTTGATATTTATCTTCTTATCTAAAATTACACCAAGTGCTATGAATTTTCATCAAAGCAACGTTCTCATTGCTTACTGAGCTTCTCTTAAGTTTTCATTAAAATGCACGGGAGATGCCTTCATTTTCGAAGGCTGTAACTCAAATAATTGAATATATGTTTAAATTGTTTCTTTATTTCAAAAGAAATAACCTATGCCTTCCTTAATAAGCATAAAATATTCACTTCATTGAGATTCTGTGGAATATACGGTTACCTGACACCCACTTATTTTTTAAAATTCCAAGTGAATTGTGAGTGAAAACTCTCTTTAACATCAATCTCTATCTACAAAAAATGTCAGCTTAAAAATTAGATGAATTTTTTGGAAACACCATATGGAACAGAAATAATATTTTTAAATATTTTCAGACGTTTAATTTGAAAATAAGATAAATTGTTTAACATTAAAGCCCACCTAGAAAATACATTGATCCTGGGGAATTATAAGGAAATATTATAAAATGTTTTATTTTATTTTATAAGCATAGGCAAATTAAAAGAGTATAATAATACCTAGTCATTGCTCAAACTTACAGCTAAAATTGATGACTAGATTTAAACTTACGGGTATGCATTTTAACCACATAGTTCATTAACAGAGTCTATTAGTGCTTCTTTTAATGATCAATTTATTTAATTTTGCTTGCAGATCTGGAATTTGCTGAGTTCCAGTATTAATGTATATAGTGATTAATTCATAGGAAGGATAATTACGTTGTTTCTTTTCATATGGGGTTTGAAAATAAATCCCTCATTCTCCACTAAAAGGAAGTTAAAAAGCATATCCTTATTATGGGTTCTGAAAGAGAAAACAGAAGAAAGAGGTCTAGAATAGGGAGAGATCCATTCCTCTACTTTTACTCTTCTATCATAAGTCCCGGCAGATTTAGCTTTACAATGGCATGGAATTATAAGATACATCGTGTTTTTAGCAACTTCATTCTAGATATCCTACAAAACGAGGGAACTTTCACTGTCACCATTTTATATAGATGAGAAAACTGAGGCTTAGAGAGCTCAGATGCCTTGACAAGGATCGCATAAATAAATGAATGAATCTCGGGTCTCCCAGTCACCAATGTTTCTACCTTTCCAAACTCCTAGCTCAGTAGATGTCAGTTTCACTGTTTGGGGGCAGGGAACGCTGAAGCCACCCTTTTAACGTTCTTTTTCTTTTAACTGACTTTTTTTTTGCCTACCTAGATATTTGTAGTATTTCAAGAAATAATAAATATTTAAAATATTTATAATAAATAAACATTTTGCCAGATGATTTCTACATCTTGCTCTATTTTGATTGAATTTTTGCCTGGAATGGGAAGGGACTGTAATAATTATAGGGGACTAAGTATGTGCATTTGTTGGATTCAACAGCATTATAAATACAAACATATGCTGAAGGGAACTCACTTTGTCCCTCCCAAATGGTCTCATGCTTTGGCACACCAATCTCTCTGTGGCACTAATGTTAATGCCTGCTTTATTATAAACTTAATGATTTTGGCATAGCTCATTCTCCTTTACTTTTTTTTTTTTTTTTAATTGTTCTCCTATGGATTGTCTCATCTGTTTCCTACTAACCCCACTACCTTTATCCAGACTCTCAACTTCCTTTTACCTCGTGTCCCTCACTCCACAATCCTGCTTTACAAATCTGGGGCAAAAAGTCTTAGTTTTAAATTTCAGTTTTACTCTGTTGTTTATCAGCCTAAGAAACAATTTGTGTTTCTTGTTGTTTTTTAGAAATGTTTCTCAATCTTGATAAATGTGCCTACCACCTTTGTAATTTTTATGATGCTATTGATATGTTTCCTTTAGTTGATTTCCATTTTTTAAACTCTATTTTAGTCTACCTTTAGGTATAATATCTGTGAAATACAAACTAAAATAAATACATGATTATGGGTAAAAGATAATTCTTCATATATTATCTAAATCATAGCTTAATTTTTACTTTGAGAGTTGTGTGTCATAAACTCCACAATTATTGATTCTTTCACCTACTGCATGGAATCCACATTTTTCTAATTTAGAAGCCCCTTAATCTGATGCACACCTTGTCTATCAAACTTTATGGTTTGTTCTACCTGGCACTCAGTATCCTGGGCACTGGAGATCTCTATTTTTGTTTTCCTCATTATTTTCCACTTCTTTTTTCCGGTTGCTGCTAGTACCTAGACACTCTTTTTTCTACTTCCTTCCTTCTTTCTTCTTCCATCTACTTTATTCTACCAAATGTCAGTCATGTTTAAGGCTCCACCCCAAGACCCAGAACCGTTTGGAGTTTCCTCTGATGACTGCAGACCACAGGAGCATTTTCATTTTGTACGTACTATATCTTTTATCACTTAGGGTTTATCTAAATTATTGCATTTATTTTTAAGTGTTTCTTTAATGGGTCAGTTTGAGTCTTGAGTAGCAGATGAGAGGGGATTAGATATGCAAAAGAGCTGAGGTGAGGGAAACACCTAAAAGGATAAAGGGAATGGAGCAGGAGCAGACAGGTAGAGCCTTCAGATCACAGAGCACATATAACACCAGTGACAGTACTGGGTGAGTAGAGGGTGGGTAGTGGGGGCTGAATAGGAGAGGAATCAGACAGCAGTGCAATTCTAAGAAAGTCTCAGCTAGGCCAATGGGCCAGCACAGTGTGATCATTTATTGAGTGGAAGCTGCCAGGGAACTGTTTCCTCCACAGCTTGAAGGGTGTGGTAGGTCCTGTGTGCTACACCCGTTGAAAACAGTTATGTGAAAAATCTGCTGGTTTCCCATCACCACATCCTCTGTTAGCAATGATTCAAATGGACTTGGGATGGAAGAAAACAGACTGAAACAATATTTTGGAATTTATTCACTTCTAAAATATGTTTTATGGCTCAGCTCTAGACCAAGGCCTCTGATCTACTATTAATTAAATTTATGAGACAGATAAAGTTCATTGATTTCTGTACAACTTTGGAATGGATGAGGCAGAGAATGGAGAAAAAAGCCTAATAATTGAGTTTAAGATGGTTTTTTTAGTAATGAGTAAAATTGGGCAGCCATTATTATTTCGAATAGTTAAAATTAACTGAAGAGCAACATTTCAAATTGGGTTTTATATGTATTTATTTCAATAAATTTCAATTATTTAGACCAATTATGGATATATAATATAATATTATAAATGGAATTGAAAACTGTGAGAGTTTCAATGAAGTGATAATTCTCTGTAAATAATTGATTTCAAACATGTAGAAATGATACTATATCCTAAGAGAGGTAAAGTTAGAGTGAGGCTGGTAAAGGTCAATGCTAACATTTTACTGGCTAATAAACCATTCTCTATGTATAAATATATTTGCCGGGGAGCTACCTCTCCTGAGACCTCTGGGATTCTGTGTGACAAACTGCTACTGCAGTGCATTATCCATGAAGACATTAGCATCTTGCTTATTAAAATACAGTAGAAAGCAAGGATGATGGAGAATTATGAAAATAGAGATGTTAGCTTTAAGACATGAAATAAAGCATAAAGACTGTGGTAACCAAGAAAGAATATAATACGCAGCTAAGATAGAAATAGTTGCCTGCTCAAAAGGAGACTTATGTTTTTATCTAATGACAAAATTTGGAATTAAGGACAACAAAAATATCACTGTTGCATAGAATACATGAAAAGCAAGGACTGGATATAAGGAATCTGCCTCATAAAATCAAATAGGAATTAATTGCATGCCTTTAAGAAATAACAAAAACACACTTTTCAAGATTTACACTTATTATTTGGCAAGCCACAGAAACCAGTTAAAGCAAATAGGGAACATTTAAATAGACACATGGTATATGCACATGTTCATTGTGTGTGCGAGTGTGCGTGCGCTGCGTGCGTGTGTATTAGAGGGAGAAGGAAGGGCGTGGTAATCTCGCTGAATTAAAAAACAATAAGATGCCACTAATCCTCTGCTGTTCATTTCAACGTCTTTCCAAACACCTACTTTATTATTTTCTCATTTTGCAGTCCAGGTCACTCTGCTTTCCCATCTGGTCACATTGTGGGTGGAAGACGGCACCTCCCAAACTCTGAAGTTTGTCATTTCTCAGATGGGCTGTTTCTCTACAGCAGTTTCAAAGTCTGGGGGAGGAAGGACAGTAGTTCACCCTCTCAGTCACCCGTGGTCAACTTCTGTCGGAAAGTATTAAAATTAAAGTTCTGGAAAATTACAGAAATAAACAGTTCATAAAGTTTAAATTGCGGGCCGCTCTGAGTGATGAAATCTCGCGCTGTCCTGCTCCGGGGCGTGAATTCATCCGCGTATCGGGCGCACCCACCGTGAGTCACTTAGTAGCCCTATTGCTTATCAGGGCGACGGTCATGGTATTTCAGTGCGTGTGTTCAAGCCACCCTTATTTTACTTAATGCTGGCCTCAGAGTGGAAGAGTAGAGCTGCTGGCAATTCAAATATGCCAAAGAGAAGCAGTAAGGTGCTTTCTCTAAGTGAGAAGGTGAAAGTTCTCAGTAAGGAAAGAAAAAGCTCGTATGCAGAAGTTGCTAAGATATAAGGTAAGAATGAATCTTCTATCTGTGAAAGTTTGAAAAGCAAAAACAACAAAACAAAAACTCGTGCTGGTTTTGCATGTCGCACCTCAAACTGCAAAAGTTATGGCCACAATGCCTGATAAGTGTTTAGCTAAGTGGAAAAGGCATTAAATGTGTACGGTAAGATACAGGCATACCTTGTTTTATGGCTCTTGTTCTTACTGCACTTTGCAGATATTGCGTTTTTTACAAATTGAAGGTTTGTGGCAACCCTGCACGGAGCAATTCTATTGGTGCCATTTGAAGGTATGTACATGGCTCTTTTAGACATAATGTTATTGCACACTTAGTAGACTTACAGTATAGTGTAAACTTAACATTTTTATGCACTGAGAAACCAAAAAATGCATGTGACTCACTTTATTGAGATGCCCGCTTTATTGCAGTGGTCTGGAATCAAACTCTGATATCTCTGAGGTATGCTTGTATTTTGAGAGAGAGAGCAAGACAACATTCACATAACTTTTATTATAGTATGTTGTTACAATTGTTCTATTTTATTATTAGTTATTGTTAATTTCTTATTGTGCTTATTTTATATAAAGCTTTATCATAGGTATGTATGTATAGGAAAAAAACATAGTATATATAGGGTTTGGTAGTATCCGCCGTTTCAGGCATCTGCTTGGGAGTCTTGGAATGTATCCCCCATGGATAAGGGGGGACTACTATATCTGGCCAAGTTTAAGTCACATGTAACTTACTGAGGCTGTCCAAATACAGCCAGGGACACAGGGACTCACAGCGTCCTTTAGCCATTGAGGGCTTATTTCTGGAGGAAGACAAAACCTTTCCAGACAAGGCCCACACACTAAATGCAATAGATACCCACTTTTAGTAAGCTACATCTATCTGAAGAGGAGGAAAGATAGTGTATATTGTGATGTCGAGGTGTGGTACTTAGCATTTTAGAGTTTAATAAACCAATATTATCCCTTTTCAGTAGCATGCAAAGGGAGAGCAATTTCTGTAGAATATTAAATTACAATAATAAAACTCAATTAAAATATGCTCTAATTTTTATCATCATCATCTATGAGAAATTCTAAAAGTGCCAGAGATAAAAACTCCTACCTACTGGCGTAAACCTCTCCCAACCTCTAACCTCCTTGGTATGTCATTGTCACTTTTAGTGAAGTTACCTGAAGTGAGACAGAATAACATTATGATGCTGGGGCAGCAAGACAGAGATGATGTCTATTAAAGGTTTTTCTATTCTACTTAGAGAAATCTATTAATACTTCAGTTGTGACAGAACTGTACCTGTGGTTATAGTAAATGAAAAACGGATCAAGAAACTTTATAATAGATGGTTTTTCCCTAGTGAATATTGAAAATATTGAATATTGAATATATTGATAATATATTGAAATATATTGAAATTATTTCAATATATAAATATAAATATAATTTATATTTCAATATAAATATATTGAAAAAATATATAAATATATTGAAATATATATAAATATAAATATATTGAAATATATATAAATATATTGAAAATATTATGGCGTTTTAATGAAGGAGTTAATGCAGGTTGAACTAGTGTTCAGCAAACTCACAGAGTGTCACCTGGCTACTGGCAAATCATAGTCACTGTTTGGTAATTTAAATATAAAACCATTATTACCTATGTAAAGAATAGTACTTCAGAAAGCAAACTCTTGAACAGGTCAGAACCCTAATGCATATCCATTTATTTTACTTAGCAGGAGGTTGAAAGGAGAAATGTAACATTAAAAGCATTCTGAAAGTGAGATGCAAATTGTAACCATTTTATGAAAGTGAAGCCCAAGACCCATTGTTGTAATACTTAGGCCGTTATATACAGATTTTGGACACCCAAGTACTTCGAATACACATTAAAAAATATAGGTTAGCTAGAGGTTATGTATCTTAGAAAAAAATGTCTAGTTAAAATGCCTCCAAAACAAGTGAAGGTAATAGATGGAATTCAAACTTAATGTAACATTTAAGCTTCTGAGCTCTCTTAGCTACTTATTTTCATTACAAATCTACAAAACTTTCTACTCTTAAAATCTAATGCTTATGCAAAATTACACTGAATCTAGGTTTATTACATGTCATTAGTTTCTGGATCTAATTCTGAATACCTTCAGGGGAAAAATTAGATTGTTAAATTCAAAGAGAAAATAATGTACTCTTGATTAAGAAAGCAATTTTAAGATATCCTTCAGTAGAACTGTACCAAGACCCCCAAATTCCTGAACCTAGTGGTCTATGTTTGAAAAGCATTCCCCTCGTATGCAAGGACCTTAAACAAGACGTTGCCCTGTAATAGGAACGTGTCTGCTACTGTGCTTGAAGCTCCTAGTCTCCAGTAAAGCCAGCCTTGTCCACAGCACAACTTTAAATACCGTAAAGAGCTGGTCCTCAGTAAGTGCAGTAAGCAGGGGCACTGTGTTAGGAACTGCTGCATAGAACCGGAAGGTACTGAGAACCTGAAATCTTGTTCAGGAAATTTATTGATAAATTTAACTCTTAAATGAATTGGAATTGATGGAACTATAAAGTTTCAGGTTTCTTTCACAAGGAGGCAGGAAAAAGAAACACATGCACCAGGGTATGCTTTTTAAAGTTGCTTTCTCTTGTCAGAATTCTGAGTGGTGTGTTTTCAGGGTTATGGAGTCTGTACAAAAGTAGTGGAAAGGGAGTAAAATTGTTGGCAACGGGGAACCACCAGTTTTAGAAGGATCTAGTAAATTCATGATTTACCAACAAAAATGGTTGGGTTCAGGCTGCTACTGTCCTTCATATGCATTTCAAAGAATTGCCCATGTAACTATTTACTTCATTGAACAGAACATTGCCTGAAGAACCTGTCAATCCTGTTTAAAAAAAAAAAAGTTCATTGGCGGGCAACACCGCACAGCAAAAACACACCTGCCTGTGTGTTTTGATTGAAGATTTAAACTCAGATGAACTGGTTGTTTGTCTAATAGTCAATTAGCAACATCCTTAAGAGTGCTTACCAGAACGGGTTACTGTGCTAGGTGCTGGGCCAGGTGATAGGTAAGGATGGGCAAGAAATTAAATTTTGTGCTTCAGTTATTTTTATAATTCTTGTTCAGAAATTAAAATTGTAGAATATTCCAGAAAGATATTAACACGTATTGATTAAGCATTATGTATTATTCTATACCCTGAATCCTACTTGTAGTCACCTTTTTATTGGTAAAAAAAGAGATGCAAGTAACTTTTTCAAGTCTGCAGAATTTGTGATAGTTGAAACATATTTGACAGAGAATCTCATTGTGTAAAACACTTGAATGTCTTCCTCTTGCTCTTAAGATAAAAACCAAAATTCTCAAAAGGCTCTTCATGGTTTATCTCCTAGTTTTTTGTACCAACTTCTTGTTATTCCATGTTCTCTCAAGTTCCATGAGCTCTCGTTGCACTCACCTCCTGATACCTGGGCCTGGAATGCTTCTTCCTACTGTGCTCTGACCAGCTAGTTCATTAATTTTCTTTAGAACTCAGCTTATACTCCCTCTTCCCAGGAAATTGGTGAGTAGGTTCAAGACCTCTGACTCAAGCTTTCCCATCACAGGGGCTTCTGCTCTGAGCATCTCTTACAGCTGATTGAGTGTTGGTCCACAGTAGCCTGAGCTCCCTGAGGTCAGTGACTAGGTCTGCACTTGGATTAGCAAAGGTACCATCAAGCAGCAGTGTCCATACACACTCGTGACAAACACTGTTCTAGTTACTACTAGGGTTTGTAAATGCTTTTTAAAAATTTTATCCAGTGAAGTTTTAAATTCCTCTTTTGTGGTAAAATTCATCAGATAGAGTATTTTACAGCAGAATAAACTCAATTCTGTTTATTTTTTATAGTCCTGAAATGGTGAATCCTTTTATCTGGCTTAACTGAAATAGAAGCTCTACTTTGTCAGCCTACTGCTGTTATCTGTTTTTAAACTGTAGCCATAATATTATCATTCTAAAACGTGTTTACAGAAATTGGCTGTGTAAAAAATGCATCAGGAAATCAGATTTCAACTTGAATTCAAGTTATTTCTTTGTAACTATAACCCTGAAATACGTCGATTCATATCAAAGCCTATTATTTTGTCACTGGCTAGTTGGGTGACCTTGGGTAAGTAACTTTATCTTTGCAGATGAGGTTTCTGTGCCTGTAACATAAGGGATTGGAAGAGATCATCCCTAAGGTCTTTTTCAGTTCTTAAATTCTGTCTCTTAGTTCCTCTCTAAGGAATTGTAACTCTGAAAACTGCTGCCATTTCATATCTTTGCAAATGAGAGATTTTCAATTCCCAGTGATGAAATGAATCTGCATACACACTGTATTTTATTACACTAGAGTAAAAGGATTTAGGGGAAAAAATACATATATATACACACACACACACATATATATGTATATATATATTTTTTGAATATTTTTTCAAACTCTTTTCCTAAGGCAACCAAATTTGGTTGAATCAGGAATATGAGTGAAGATACGTATATTCAACATTTACCCATAGCTCCTTTTCACCAGCTGTCTGGTTTCAGTTTTTAAACCATGGTGACATTTTATTAAGAAGCCATAGTAACTCCTCTCTAATTTGTGAAGAGTACGTTGTGAGTTACATGCAGAGCTATCAGCATTTCAGCACATGAGGTTTCTCCCCCCCTTTAGTGGATGTTTATGAGTCCTTAGGGTTTAAGCAGTCTTATTCATTAGTTAGTGTGACATTGCAGAATAGATTCGTGAAAATATTTCTAAACCCTTCAGCAATCATGTACCTTTGTACAGTGGCAGATCCCACAGAGAGTAGTTGAATTATAAATATTCAAAGTATTTTGGAAAATATGTCACCTTTGTGACCTTCCCTGATCCCATCTTCTGTCATTTATTTTGTTCACGTAGATTTTTGTAAATATCTTCTCCCACTCTGACTTGTCATTTTACTATCGTTGTGGTATTGATGAACAATTCTTAACTGCAATGTAATTGAATTTATCAATGGTTTGCATTATGGTTAGTGTTTCTGTGTCTTGTTTAAGAAATCATTTGTTATACTGAGGATGTATTTGCTGCTTGTTTATAGAAATATAATGTATACATTCTTTGTATACACATTTTTAAACCCAGTAGTCTTGGCAAACTATCTTATTTAATTCTAATCATTAAACTGTATTTTCTCAGATTTTCTGCATAGTCACATCGTTTGCAAATAATGACAGTCTTGTTTTTTCCTTTCCGTTTATGTATTCTTAAATAGTTTTCTCACCTTACTGCAATGGATAAGTTAAATTGAATAGAACTTAAATGGATTTGGTAGAAGGAGAGATTCTCCTTGTTTCTGATCTTATGGAGAACACTTTTTTAAAGATTCTTCATTGAAGACAATGATTACTATAGTTTCTTTTAGGTAATTCTATGTTTATAAAAATTTCATTCTATTCCTTCTTTGCTTTTATTAAAATCAAAGATGGATTTTGAATTATAGTCAGTGGTTTCTCTGCATCATTCGAAATGATCATGCCTTACCTCCTTTGGTGTGTTAATGTACTAAAATACATTAATTTATTTTTTAATGTCAAGCAATCCTTGCATTCCTGGGATAAACCAACTTGGTCATAATTTTATATACACTTAATATTTTGGTCAAATAATATTTTATATAGGATTTGTGCATCATTACACATGAGTCAAGTTGCTCTATAACTTTTTCTTTTCCTTCAAAATAATGTGTATTCTTCAGTTGTTGGATGCGATGCTTAGCAGATTCAAATTATATAAAAAGTTTAATATCATGTTATTCACATCATCCTCTATATCTTTACTGATTTTTTGTCTGCTTCATCTATTAATTATTGAGAGAGGTATGTTAAATTATGGCAATGTAATAGTAGATTTCTACCTTTGTATTATTTTTGCAATTTTCCAGTATGTATAAAAACTATTATATTGATGCATGCAAATTTTGACACATCTTTCTGATGAAACTGAGCATTTTGTAGTTATCACCTAGCTTCAATAATAATGCTTTTTTGGACTTTATTTCCATTTTGTCTAAGGTTAATACAAAAACACTTGCACTCTTATTTTCTGCCAGGTATATCATTTCCATCATTTACCTTTCAACATTTCTTCATCGTGATGTTTTAGACATATCTTCTGTTAACAGCATATAGCTTGGTTTTTTTTAATCCATTATGATCATATTTGTAATCTAGCTGGATCATTTTTTCATTTGTACTTATTTGAGTACTGAGAAGTTTAGATTCATTCTTCTTATTTCAGGCATATTACATTTTAATCTTTTATCTGCTATATTTTATCCTAACTATATCTTTTCTTGATCCGTTTATTCCTATAAGGTTAAAAATTATAATTTCTGTAACTTTAATAGTCATCTTAGAAATTTTAAAATGCCTATCTTATTTACCAATGTCAAAATTCAATCTGTACTCTTAATTTCTTTTCAAGTAATAAAGAACTTAAAATACCAACTACCATCAACTTCGATTTATCTTTTATATGTTTTTGGTCAAATAATTTAGTTTTAATTTTGTTTTTGATAAACTTACAATATATTATTACTTGTTGACGTATAAAATTATGTTCAGTGCTTATTGGCCATCATTTCTCTTTAGTGAGAATATGCTGATGTTTAGCTTTCTTTGTCCTGAAGGGTCTTTGTTTTTCTTTTGTTCATAAAATCTTTTAGATTGATAGTTATATTTCTCTGCACACTGAAGATACAACTCCATTCTTTTGTTTTTACTTTGGTTGTAAAGAAATTATGTCTGTCTTGTCATTTCTTTATAGGTGGGATCACCATAGATACCAGTTTCCTAGGACAGTATCAGTTTATGCCAGTTGTCTTGAAGTAATAATTAATACTCACTCTTTCATTCCCAAAATTGCCTTGACAAAAAATTCTATGATATTTTTGCCTAATCTAGATATTTTTTCTCTGAATTCTTTAAGAACTGTTTGGATAATATCTTTTTATTTGGTTGTTTCTACAGTTTCAATGTAATGTGCCTAAGGGTGAATTTCTTTATATTTATCCTTCTCCTTTGCTTGTGTTCCAGATTCTGTGGATTGATGTATTTTACCAGATATGAAAATTTCTCAGTCATTATCTTTTCTAATAATGCTTCTGATCCAGTCTTTGTTTCTTCTCATTCTGGTAATTCAATTAGCTTTTCCATCGTCACTCTAGCCTTCATTTCTCTTAACATCCTTTCATATTTTTTTATCTCTTTCTCTCTTTTGGCTATATTCAGTATAATTCCTATAGATTTATTTCCCAGTTCACTAATTCTCTCATCAACAGTAATCTGCTATTAGGTTTAACATATTAATAGTAAATTTTTAAATTTCTAAAATATCTATATTTTTTCAAATATACTTGGTTATTTTACAGTCAACTGCTTTTTACTCATTTTTATTTTCTTCTTTTATTTGTTTTGATATATAAAATATTATTTTTAATTTTTTACCAGATAATTTCACTACATGAAGTCTATCTTTCTGAAGTCTTCATATCCTATTTATTCTTTCTTCCAGCTTTTACTTATGGTGGCTTGATTTATTGTGCATTTATAAATTTATTGTGATTGATTTTTCTTTACATATGAGATCATATTACTTAAAATTTTAATCTATGGGAATTCTTTGAGGACTGGGCAGAAGAGATTAGTCCAGAGAAGATTTTCAGAAACTTCTACCAAGGCAATTGTAATGTAGGAATACTTCAAATTCTTAGCTTGAGATTTCTGTTGTTGTTGTTTTATTGTTGTTTGTTTTGTAGTTTGTTTCATTTTCTTTTCTTTTCTTTTTATCAGTCTCAGTGAAGGCTATCACTCTTTTAGTAAATATACAGCTGATAGCCTATGACAGGGCAGGATAGTGGTTGTGAATTTTCACCAGCAATTTTCTTCTCAGTCTCCTTGCATTTGGGATTTATTTTTAGTTTATCCTTTACACTCATGATGTAGCCCTTTGGTGTTGTCATTATATCAGGGGAGTAAAATGGTTTCCTTATGTAGGCCTTTGGTTTTATGTCTTGATCCCTTTTTCTAGAAGACCTTTAAAACAATAGTCACCTTCACCATTGTAGGGGAGAAAACTTTTCCTTTCTTCCCTTCTAGGTTCTTTGGTTTGTCTAATGATTAAGTTGACATAAAACAGTTTAACAGGAGAACAAGAAACTTAGTACGTATGGGGCCTCATAAAAATATGAGACTCAAAGAAGTGACCAAAGCAGGTAGCTTTTATACCTTTTGGGCAAAGACACAATAAATTTGTGAAGAATTCACAAAACAAAGGGATTTGGGCTTGGGGTAGCTGATTTGTGAAGAAGTAACCAGGTTTGTTTATATGGCCTTCTTGGCCCTAAATTCCTGGTGATAAGGATTTCTCTCTCTCCCTTGGAACAGGAGGGTACATTTCACATGGGGGATTTATATCCTGCTTTCAGGGGGAAAAGGAGGATCAGATTGTCCTTCTTGCACCTGATGTTTCTTAAGTAACTTTAATAAAAAATAATCAGTGTGCCAAAGTGTCATAATTTGGGGTGGCATATTTTACTTCTCTTCACCATATTCAGCAAATATCCACAATATGTATGCATGATGTCATGCTCCCTTTAATTCTCTCATTTCCTGCATTTCCTTAGTCTTTGCCCCCAGAGTATTCCCTACTGTCTTACCAGATCTAAATTTTTGTATTTTTAGAAAGTTGAATTTTAAAGGTTAGATGTTTTCCAAAGCTGCAATGCTAAACTCATTATTGCACCAAATTAGAAAAAAAAAAAATGGTTACATTTTTTCCAAAAAATATTATACCTAACAATTTTACTCCTCTTTTTAATTGTTTTCTTAAAATGTAGACATAGGTATTTGGACCTAAGTAGTAAGATAATAAAATACTTCCCTGAGAATCACTTGGAAGATATTATAGATAATATATCTGAAGTAGACTGCAGATTACTTTGATTTTGAAATGCTACATTGATAAAATATATTCCTATTAAATATTCTGATAGAATGTTTTTATACTCAGTGTCATTTTTAAAATTCTACTTGCAATGGAAGAATGGAAATACAATAGTGAATTAGCAGTTACATAAATAAGCAGTGATGAAAGGTCAAGTCTGCTAGCCATACATTGCAAGTCGAAACAAAAGGTATGGTATTATTAATAAATAATTGATGGCCATGGTAATTAAGAAAATACTATCATTTTTGCCATAAGAATCTTTCATCTACCATAGATTTACCACATAAATATTAGTTTCTTATAATTGTTAGTTTTGGCAAGATTGGTATAGTCTTTTTTAAATTAGAATTCCCTTCAAGAAACTGACCAGAAGTAGCTAAAATTTTATGACTGAAGCATTTGAGCCATATAAATATTTCAAGATGGTCATGAATTGAAAATCATGATAAGGTTTATCTGAATTTACATCACTTCTGCGTTTTGTGGTTAATGCTTTGTAACAACCCATACTTAGAATATAATTTGAAATTTCTTTCCTTCTTATGAAATATACTTACACAAGCATTACATGGCTTTGCTAAGAAATCTTTTATGTATGAGTCTGAGTATATTTTATAGGTCTGATGAAAAATGTAAAATAGAGGGCTTACATGGATTAAGGAGGGAGACTCAAATGCTCAGAGGCCCTAAGTCATCACTTTGCTTCTCATGTTAATAAGAGAATATTCTCTGCTTGTATTATAGGGCTTTACAATTGCAAAGTAATGAACAGTATGCTCCGTTATTTCTTAAAATGTCCTCTTTTCTCAGGCTAAAATACTTTAATATTTTTAATGTTAAAAAAAATGGCTATTTCTCTCTTAAAAAGAAATAGTTTTATTTAGGGAGTTGATGATTTGATAACCTCAAGAAGTATAAAGTACGATTGAAGTACCTGCATCTTGGTTTTAAAATTAAAATGCACTTGAAGTGAAAATGAGGCTTTTTGGTTCAAAGAAATTATGTGAATGTAACTTTTCTCTCTACCCCTAACTACACTGTTCCAAAACTGGTCCACCCACTTCCTTTCTGCTGCCTGCTATCTTACTAAGGACAAAGCTGATATCATCATGTTTCATTTTGAATACCTGTTAAGTCTCTGTTGCTTACAGAAAAAAAATAGCAAATGCTGTAGATTAGAAAATGATACAACCTATATCTCCAGATTTGGGGGTTTTGTTTTGTTTTGTTTACATTCCTGTCCATCACATACCCTGTGCTGTTGTTTTATTAATCTCAAAGATCCTTTTCAAAATCCCATTCATTTTGAAATCGAGGTCTTTTTTAACGGAATGCCTTTTCTTTAAAATAAGATATATTTATTCATTCTTAAAATCAAATTCATATTCAAATTTTTTAATGAAAGAATCCAGCCATATGAATAGTTCTGTGATGTGAACTTAATGAATGAAATAATGTTTTAAAACCTTTTCTTTTTATAAAGGATCAGTATAGAATGTTTTCAGCCACTGAAAATTTGAATCAGTTTTAAGAACCAAAAGAGAAACTTTTAGATAATTGCTAATTTAATTGTCCTTTAGAACCAAATGGAATTGATCATGGTAATCTCGACAGTGCTCTTCCTCTGTTTCCTGAGTACAGTTCTACCTACTCTTTGAGATTAATTTCAAACACCAAACACACACACACACACCCCTTTCCTGACCTTTTTGTTTCATATCTCCACCACCCCTTTTTTGAAATATAACAACACTGTATTTTTTTCCAAGTTCTTTGTAATGTGAGTACCCTTTAATTGTCTAATTCCTCCACCACCTCCCCATATACACACCATTAAATTGTAGACTTACGTTTCCTAAGATATGTATCTTCTCAGTCATCTTTACATCCTTCCAAGTGCCTAGGTCTGAAGTGTGCCCATTGTAGAGTCTATAATAATCTTTTATACATGGTACATGGGAAAATACACTTTAAATTAGCCAGAGCAATTATCAGAATTCTCTAGACTTCTAGGAAAAAATACAGTGTTTGTGTATTTTGCCATCCTCATGTAAGTAAACACATATGTATGCAGATGTTTGTGTGTATTGGTCATGTAAGCTCCAGGGAGAAAAAAATAAACAGCATGTTTAATATCCCATAGATGTGGAAGAGCGTGTGGCCTACACGAAACTAAAAATAGTGGCTTTCCTTTTAATGATAGGCAGTTGAATTTAATGAGAAGCAGCTTGAAAATCCATTTGGTAAAAAATTCAAAATATGAGGGAAAGTGATAAGAGACTGTATCTTAATGAGTCTGATAAGATTTGGTAAGTCAATTTTCTTATCATAAAATGAGGATTTGGCTTTGAAAATTCTTCAAATTCTTCTGCTTTAAAAATGCCTTGAGGTTAAATGCATCACATAAGAAGAAAGGAATACGTTTTTCTAAAGTGTAGCCAAATTGGTCTAAATCCCAAACCAACAGTATGAGTTAATCACTGCACAAGTTAACTACCTATCCCTTCTGCTGACCCATCACGATGATTGGTATGCATTTTGGAGGATAGTTAATTTTCTCAAATAACTGCTATTTGGACTATCATTACCAAGCGTTCTACTGCATAAATCAGTCACACAGTTCACTAAATAGTTCCTGTGTGTCTTGGAAGGTGATGTACCTCTGAAGTCCCCAAGGAGTAAGTTACCTGGCAGAGTCTAATCCAATAATTATGACATTTAGGACAGATAGATGTATTCTGTGCTGCAGTGAGTCTCGCTTGCTGACTTAAAATGTCAAGTTTTGTTTTTAAAAATGTTAAAATTAAACTAAGGGGAATATGGTCATTATAATGATGCAGGTCAAGTACTGAACATCATTAATATCCTTTATGGAGAAACTGGTTGTAACTATTACTTAGATTAATATTTTAAAGTCCCAAGGCACTAGCATAGGCCAGAGTTTCAGCATTTTGTGTTCCTAGAGAGTTTTAAGTTGAAGATGTGGTGGCTTGAATGTGCCAGATTGTGCTATGTGTTCCCGGAAATGACATGGACACTTTAGAAAGCTCTTTTAGGCATTAGTAGATGAAATAATTAAGCCCTCATTTTCATAATCAACTACTTCTGTGGATTTTGGGTTCTCACAATATTTTGAAAGCTATCCCTCCCTGGGCTGTTTGTGCTGTATTAACGATGATTACTTTTTTCATCTCTGGGTCACTCTGACTTGACTATGAGCTTCCAAAATTTAGAGACTATTTTACTCATCTCTGTAACCCAGATGCCAGCCTTGTGCTCAGTTCAAGCAAAATCAGTAAGTATTTGTGGAATAAATTAAATGAATGCCATTTCCACATGTTTGTACTACACTGTAAGTGCCTACTCTAAGAAGGAATGAGTTAAAGAAACCAGAACATGGCAGATTTAAGAATTTTTATTTTATATTTTGCTTCCATCATAAGAAAGAGAAGAAAAATTAAAAATTAAAACTCTGTAAAAGTATCACAGTTCATGGGGATTAAAACAACTGTTTTCCCATGAAACAGCAAACATGTGGACCATCATAGTTCCCAACCATAGTTTGGGAAGAAAAGATGAGGAAAAGCAGAAGCCAAAATATCGGTAGCAAGCAAAACTCAGGAATGATTTATGATTTTCCCTTTAGTCTTTTTTGGTAAATGTAGAAAAGCCTCATTAATAGCATTAGAAGACCACCACATGTATCAAGAGTTCTTGGTTGCAACAACTGAGAGTTACTCCAGTTAAGTAAAGTAGAGAAGGAATTTATTAGAAAGATAGCCCAGAAAATTGACTAGAAGTTTGGAAAAGCAGATTAAAAAGAAATCAAGAGAAGCATG